>NC_056748.1:6652383-6739165 GCF_019279795.1 Protopterus annectens | reverse complement strand
GCATAGGTATTTTCTGCAAGATTCCCTGATTGAGATGTGCAGGTAGGCTTTCTTTAAATCCAGTGTTGCCAACCAGGCATATTTGCCTATCATGGGAAGCAACTGGTGAAGAGATAGCATCTTGAATTATGGAATCACCAAAAAGGTGTTTAGGATAGACAGGTCCAGGATAGGATGCCATGAGTTGTCTTTTCTGGGTACCAGGAAAAGTCTTGAGTAGAAACCTTGTCCCTTTTCCTTTTCTGGTACAGTTCTGAATAGCCTTTAATCTTAAGAGTGAGAGTACTTGCTTTTGAGCCTCTGCCCACTGATTGGGGGGGGGGGGGGGGGTCAATATTACAGTGACCAACGCTTAAATGTTCGAATCTCTAAAGGTCGACCTTTAGAGATCGATCGAACATTTAAGTGTTTGAAAATGTAATAAGACAAAGGAAAAAAAAGGTAAACTGAAAGGGTTTTAGCAGGGAGGCAAGCCCCCCTGCACCCCCATGTGGGGAGCTGTGCCTCCCACACCCCCCTTACTTAAATATACCAACTTCGAGATCGGACTTCAGTGCACGGCAGAGCGGAAAAGTACAGTTTTGTACCTACCATAAATGTAGATGTTCGAGTGTACACCCTGCTGCAGTCATCACACTTGGGTTTTCCTGTCGTCAGGCGGTCCCGCAGTCGGCCGGAATTCCAAAGTCTTGGTCCGGCGTCGGTTGCTGTCGCTTCTTCCCTGACGTCAGTGCGCCAGGGGTATATATAATGCATCCGACGCCATTTTCTTCAGTTTTTCTTGCCCCAGATGTCAGGTGCCCCCAAAAAGGTGGTCACTAATTAGTACCAAATTATGTAATTTTTGCACAAACACAAAATCCCTCCAGCTATAAGCAAATACATCAGGAAGGTATTGTAGAGATTTAGCCAGTTAGATCAGAGGGGATGGTGGGAGGGTAACCTGGACTGCAGCAGGGTGCACACTCTAACATCTACATTTATGGTAGGTACAAAACTGTACTATGTTCATCGTGTTACCCTGCTGCAGTCATCACACTTGGGTAGAATCCCAAAGCTAAGGATGGGTGGAGGAGTTATAGAGGGTTAGAGGAGGCTAGAAGGCCCTGCAGAACTGCAGTGGCGAAGCCAGCCCTAGTCTTAGAGTAGAGTGGTAAGTGATAGTGTTTGGTAAAGGTGTGCACTGAACTAGCTTCCAAAATCTCCTTGGCTGGAACCGCCCTGAGGAAGGCTGTAGATGTAGCTGTTGCCCTGGTAGAGTGGGGCCTAATGGTAGCAGGAACTGGTTTTCCATGATGGGTATAGCAAAAACGAATGCAATGTCCTATCCATTTGGAAATGGTTTGTTTTGATATAGCCTTCCCTTGTGAAGCTGTACCATAGGATACAAAGAGCTGGTCAAATTTTCTGAAAGCCTTAGTTTTATCCAAGTAGTAACGAAGTTACTTGTGAATGTCCAAGGAATGCAGGAGTCTTTCTCCTTTGTTCTGTGGATTTGGGAAGAAGGTGGGTAAGTGGATGGTTTGGTTTAAAGCCACACTGGAAACCACCATAGGCATGAAGGAAGGATTAGTTCGTAGAGAAACTCTGTCTTGATGGAAAATGAGGAAAGGTTCCACTGCCATTAGTGCCTGCAGCTCTGAGACTCTTCTAGCTGAAGTTATTGCTAGCAGCAGGGCAGTCTTCCATGATAGGAACTGTAGATCTGCAGAGAAAGCTGGTTCAAAGGGAGGTAGTGTAGGGTTTTCCAGAACAAAATTGAGGTCCCATGTTGGTGTAGGTGCTCTCCGGGGGGGCCTAATGTTTTTTGCCCCTCTGAGGAACTGCCTTAGAAGTGGATGCGAAAATAAGGGTGGATCCGTGTTGTAGTGGGCTGAAATAGCTGATGCATGGATTTTAATGGAAGAAAAAGAAAGTCCTTTGTGTAACATCTCCATTAAATACTGTAGAATCATAGGCATGTGAGGCTAAAGTGTGTTTTGGCCTTTAGCTTGGTTCCAGGCACAACACCTTTTCCATTTATCCGAATAGGACTTCCTGGTGCTGGGCCTCCTAGCTTCCAGAATAACATCCATAACTGCTTGAGAAAGAAGAGCTGGCTGGATGCTTAGGTGATTTGCCATGCAGCCAGATTTAAGGTTTTGAGCTGGCTGTGAAGAATCTGATTGTTTTGCTGTGTGAGCAAATGGGCAATTTGTGGTAAAATCCAAGGTGGGCCCTGGGCCATATTCCTCAATAATGGGTACCAGTGCTGGCGTGGCCAGTCTGGGGCTATGAGTATCAGTCGTGGTTTCTCCTTTCTGACTTTCAGAAGCACCTTTGTGAGGAGAGGCAATGGAGGGGAAGGCATATACTGTCACTTTTTTCCAACTGAATGAGAGTGCGTCCACTTTCCAAGCTTGATGGTGAAGTGTCCTTGTACAAAATTTTGTTAGTTGATAGTTGCGAGGACTGGCAAACAGGTATATGTCTGGAAGGCCCCATTTTTGAGTTATCATTGCAAATACTTGTGGATCCAGTTTCCACTCGTGGGGATCCATGATGTTTCTGCTGAGGTTGTCTGCCAATGTGTTCTTTTTTCCTGGCAGGAATTGAGCTTGTAACTGAACTTGGTAAGCCAGAGCTGTGTTCCACAAGGTCATTGCTTGCCTGCATAGAGAGTAGGAGTGTGTACCCCCCCTGTTTGTTTATGTACCACATTACTGTGGTGTTGTCCGTCCTTATTGTAAGTTGTCCTGGATGTAATAGATTCTTGAAGGCTGTCAGAGAATTCTGTACAGCTAGCATCTCTTTTTGATTGATGTGCAGATTCCTTTGATCTGCAGTCCATACACCTTGAACGCACTGTCCTGCCATGTGTGCCCCCCCAGGCGTAGTCCGATGCATCAGTTGTCATAGTTTGCCTGGCAGGGGGCAAGGTGAAAGGCTGACCCTTGTTGAGGTGACATGCCTGTGACCACCATAGAAACTCCTGTTGTAGGCAGGGAATGAGAGATATTGTGTCCAAGCTGTGGCTGTGTTGAGACCATACGCTTTTTAGGTACCACTGTAATTTCCTCATATGCAGCTTTGCAAATGGTATTAGTAGTATGCAAGATGCCATGAAGCCCAAGGCCTGCAGAATTTTTCTTGCAGGTAGTTAGGTCTTTGTTGCCACTGTTTTGAAATATTGAGTCAGTTGTAGTTGTTTGTCTGGCGTCAGATAAGCCTTCTGGGCCGTTGTATTCAAGCTGGCACCCAGGAATGTCATATTTTGTGAATACTAGTTTTGATTTCTTTTTGTTTACTGTGTACCCCAAGCAACTTAGAAGATGTTTTGCAAAAGCCAGCGTTGTCTGCAGTATGCAATTACTGGTGCCAGGCATTTTGTGAAGACCCTGGGCGCAGTAGATAAGCCAAAGGGCAGTGCAGAGAATTGGTAATGGGTTGAACCTGCAATGAAACGGAGGTATCTTCTGCAATTTTGTCTGATAGGGACATGCAGGTATGCCTCCTTGAGGTCCAACGTTACTAGCCATGCTTTCTTGCCCAACATGGGAAGAAGCTGCTGTAGTGTAAGCATCTTGAATTTGGGTACTTGTAAGAAGGTGTTTAGAATTGAAAGGTCCAGGCATTGTCCTTTCTGGGAACGAGAAAGAGTCTTGAGTAAAAACCTTGGCCTTGCTCTCGAATAGGTACCAGTTGAATGGCTCTCATGTCCATGAGAGCTGTAATTTGTTTTTGTGCCTCTGCCCATTGATTTTGTGGCAGGTTTGGCATTCCTCTTTTCATTGGCAAGGTGTGAAAATGGAATCTGTAACCTCGTGAAATTATGTCTAGGACCCATTTGTCCTTTGTGACAATGTGCTAGTTGTCTGAAAAAAGTGCGAGTTTTCCTCCCAAGGGGGCTGCCAAGAGAGTGTTGCTTGGCCAGATGAGGTGCATGTCATTGTGTTTGCCTCCTGGTAGTTTGGGACCGGTCTTCTCCCTTCTGTGTTGCAGTGCCCCATTGGCGAGGTTTGTACTGGGCTTGTGGTTGTCCTCTGCCTCTTGGACGTCTGTATTTACCCCTCTGTGGTCTGTCAGTAGCTGGAAAGGACCAAGTTTTTGTTGGCCAATTTCTGCTGAAGCGAGGGGGCTGTACCTGTAGGAAATATTTGACTGTCTGCATAGATTTTGCCTTATCCTCCATTTTCTTTAAGACTTCTTCTGCTTTAACTCCAAAAAGAACATCCTGCTGTAAGGGAGCATCTAGAAGCTTTGCTTTAACATGATCAGGCAGTTTGTTCCTTTAACCAAGCATGCCTACGTATAACAGACCCAGTGACAGCTGCTCTGCAGGAAGCCTCCAAAGAATCAAACCCACATTGTAAAGTATGTTTGCCCACCTGTTCAGTTGCATGCAACAGATCCTGCATTTCTTTCAATTTAGACTGTTGAGGGAGTGTGCTCATTTTTTGTTTTAACTGAGACATTAGAAATTGCTGATATTTTAGCATGTGGAATTGGCAATTTAGTGCCCTCATAGCTAGAGTGGCTGAGGTGTAAACCTTTTCCCCCCACCTGTCTAGTGCTCTGGAGTCCCTTTCAGAGGGTACAGGATCTTTTGCCATAGAAGCCTTAGCCCCTTTGGGACCCTGGGAGATCGTCTCTGGATCAGCAACAGGGCTTTTATAAAGAAATTTCTGGGAATCAGGCACTCTATAGTATCTGTCAGGTTTGGCCGGAGCAGGAGGCAGAGAATCTGGGTTCAAACTGGATTCTAAGTAAACATCATCCACAATGTCTAAAACTGGGGGGATGGCAAGTGGTCTGTGCTGGGTGAGTAAAAGAAAAGTACAGTTTTGTACCTACCATAAATGTAGATGTCCGAACAGGATAGCATCTGCAGTCCTTACAAATGGGTTGTCCTGTCATCAGGCAGCCCTTCGGTCGGCCGGATTCCAAAGTCTGGGTCTGGCCTCGGCTGGTGTCGCACTTCACCCGACGTCATCTCTGCTGGTCTTCGGGTATAAAGGCATCAGCCAACGCCATTTTCCTCAGTGTTTCTTGCCCCAGATGCCAGTTGCCCTCTTGGAAAGCTAAAATTTTGGGTAAATGCCAATGTTTCCAAAAAAGTAGAAGGCAAACACAAAAAATAAGCATGTATGTACATATATACAAACAAATACACCATAAGAGATCCCCCCCCAGCTAGCTATTAGGTGGGTAAATACCCTAGGAGTACCACAGAGGGGAAGGAGGTTGGTAATCCTGACTGCAGATGCTATCCTGTTCGGACATCTACATTTATGGTAGGTACAAAACTGTACTATGTCCTTCAAGGATGCATCTGCAGTCCTTACAAATGGGTAGAATACCATAGCCAAACTAGGGTAGGAGGAAGAAGAATTATGGTGTAGTCAGGATCCCTTGCAAAACAGCAGTGGCAAACCCTGCTCGGGATCTAGAGTATAGAGGTAAGTTATAATGCTTGGCAAATGTATGCACGGAGGTCCAAGTAGCCACCTCAATAATGTCCTTAGTAGCCACTGTAAGAAAGCTGTGGTAGTGGCTGTAGCCCTTGTAGAATGAGGCCTTATGTTCTGTGGAATTTGCTTTCCATGGTAGGAGTAACAGAATCTTATGCAATTTCCTATCCACTTGGAGATTGTCTGTTTGAAATTGCTTTTCCTTCCCTTCCTGTTGCATAAGCTACTAGAAGCTGGTCAGTTTTTCTATTGCCCTTGGTTCTGTCCAGGTAGTAGCGCAATTGTCTATGTACATCCAAGGTATGCAGCAGTCTTTCCCCCCTGTTCTGTGGATTGGGAAAGAAGGTAGGTAGGTGGATTGCCTGGTTTAGAGACACTCTGGATACCACCTTAGGCATAAATGTAGGATTAGTTCTCATGGACACTCTATCTTGATGGAAGATTAGGAAGGGTTGTACTGCCATTAAAGCCTGTAGTTCCGAAACCCTTCTTGCTGAAGTAATTGCCAGTAGGAAAGCAGTTTTCCAGGATAGGTGTTGAAGATCTGCTGTTGCTGCTGGTTCGAATGGAGGAGTGTCAATTTTTCTAGCACAAAGTTCAAGTCCCATGCTGGTAATGGTGGTTTCATAGGAGGTTTTACATTCTTAATTCCTCTGAGGAACTGCCTGAGTAGAGGATGTGAGAAGACAGGGGATCAAGCTGTATTCTGCAGAAATAGCTGATGCATGTATCTTGATGGAGGAATAGGACAGGCCTGTATGGAGAAGCTCTGCCAAATACTCCAGGATGTTGGCAATATCTATCTTTGACACATCTTTCCCTCTTTCAGTACTCCAAATGACAAACCTTTTCCATTTTCCTGCATAGTTCCTTCTTGTTGAAGGTCTGCGGGCCTCAAGGATAATGTCTTTAACCCTTTGGGATAAATCTGGGTTAGTCGCTCTTATGTAATGTTCCAGGCAGTCAGTTGCAGAGTTTTCAAGTTTGGATGCAGGATGTTGTAGTCGCTCTGAGTTAACATCAAAGGAATCAGGGTAGAGTCCACGCTTCCCCGAGACATGCTCCTCAGCAATGGATACCAATGTTGTCTTGGCCAATTTGGAGCTATCAGAATTATCCTTGGACGTTCCTCTTTGATTTTCAGTAGTACCTTGCGAATCAAAGGAAGAGGTGGAAATGCATATGCTGTCAGGCCTTTCCAACTGAAGGATAGAGACTCCACCTTCCAAGCAAGTGGGTGGTATGTCCTTGTGCAGAATTTCTTGAGCTGGTGATTGAGTGGGGATGCGAATAGGTCTATTTGTGGCATTCCCCATTTTTTGTGATGGCCTTGAAGATGTCGGTGTAGCATCCATTCGTGAGCATCCGAGGTAGTTCTGCTTAACATGTCTGCTAGGATGTTTCTTTTCCGTACAAATATTGCCTGTAACTGAATGTCGAGCTCAGAGCCATATTCCATAGGTCCAAAGCCATTCGGCATAGGGGGTATGAATGAGTGCCTCCCTGTTTGTTGATGTACCACATGACTGTGGTGTTGTCTGTCCTTATCATCAATTGGCCTTCTTTGAGGAATGGTCTGAAATTCTGGATTGCTAGTTTTACTGCCAGCATTTCTTTTTGATTTATGTGCAGGTGCAGCTGATCTGGAGTCCATAAGCCTTGAATGCACTTGTCCAGCATGAGGAAGTTGTTCTCGTTTTTCTGCAGTTAGGAATGCCATCTGTTTTACTGTGTCCAATTCTGCATCCAAGAATGTTCTTGTTTGGGATGGTATCAGTCTTGACTTTTTTAAATTGACTGTGTATCCCAGGGCTTGTAGTAAGCAAATGACTCTTTGTAAGTCTTGTGTCAGCTTGCTTTTGTTGTCCGCTTGTATCAGGCAGTCGTCCAGGTATGGATAAATTTGGATTCCCTGTAGCCTGCAATGAGCGATTACTGATGCCAGGCATTTCGTGAACACTCTGGGCGCAGTAGATAAGCCAAAGGGCAATGCTGAGAATTGATAATGCTCTGATCCTGCAAGAAATCTGAGGTATCTTCTGCAATTTGGTCGTATGGGGACGTGCAGGTATGCCTCCTTGAGATCTAGAGTTACCAGCCAACACTCCTTGCCCAGCATGGGAAGAAGTTGCTGTAGGGTCAGCATTTTGAATTTTGGAACAATGATGAATGTGTTTAAAGCGGACAGGTAGAATAGGTCTCCAACTTTCTCTTTTCTTGGTACTAGGAAGAGTCTGGAGTAAAATCCCTTGCCCTGTTCTGTAGGTGGTACCCTTTCCACAGCTCTCATCTTTGTTAATTGAGCTATTTGTTTTAGAGCTTCTGTCTTTTGATTTGGTGGTAGGTTTGGCATTCCTCTTTTACTGGTAAGGTGTGGAAATGAAACCTGTAGCCTTGGTCTATAGTTTGCAAAATCCACTTGTCTCTTGTGATATAGTGCCAATTTTTTGAAAATAAGGCTAACTTTCTGCCTAAGGGTGCTGCTATTTGTTCCCTGGTAGGCGGTGTCAAAGCCAAGTCACTGTGATTGTCCTGTTGCAGTGGTAGTGGTTGTATCTGTGCCTCGTTGGCTATTGCCTTGCCACTGGCGCCCCTGTAGGCACCTCCTCTGGATTGATTTCTGCCTCTGGACGCCTATTCCTGCCTCTCTGAGATTTAGAGGAGTCGGAAAGGACCAATTCTTGGAAGGCCAGTTCCTGCTAAACCTTGGGGCTGAACCTGTAAGAAATCTTTAACTGTTTGTACAGATTTTGCCTTCTCTTCCATTTTCTTCATTACTTGTTGGGCAGGAGTACCAAATAGACTGACCTTATCCATAGGAGCATCTAATAGCTTTGCTTTAACATGATCCGGCAAGACCTGTTCTTTCAACCATGCATGCCTTCTTATAACTGTGCCAGTCATGGCTGATCTAAAGGAAGCCTCCAGTGCATCATAGCCACATTTTAAAGAATGGTTACTAACCTGCTGAATGTTATTCACCATTTCTAAAACATATTTCTTATCTAAGGAATCATCAGAGGACAGTTTCTTAGTTAACTGATCAAGCATAAACTCTTGGTATTGGATCATATGAAACTGACAGTTCAAAGCTCTAGCTGAGAGAGTAGCAGAGGTGTATACTTTTTTACCCCATCTCTCTAAGGACCTGGATTCCCTTTCAGAAGGGAGAGGGTTTTTCGCTGAGGTCGGAGCTACTGCCTTAGGCCCCTGGGAGATAGTCTCAGGATCTGCAAGAGGAGCCTTGTATAAGTGGTGATGAGTGTCCGGTACCCTGTAAAACCTATCGGGCTTGGCAGGGGCAGGAGGTAAAGTATCAGGAGCAGTGCAAGCATCATTAAATGCATCATCCACAACAGGAAGAACTAGAGGTATAGCTAAGGGCCTATGTTGCGGTAAGTGTAGAAAGGTCCTAAGCCTTTTTCTTGAATCTGAGAAATCTTGTCCCTGCTATTGGAATTGCTCTCTCATGGCATGTAAGGTTTCCCCAAAGGAAAATTCCTCTGGTGGAGAGGCAGAAGGGATAGATTCTTCAGCATCGGAATCTTCATAAGTAGAAAAGGGAGCCTCTGGATGGTCTGTATTGTCTGTATCATCAGAAAAGTCATCTGAGGACACTGGCTCAGGGGGCTCTGCTCTAGGTCTCTTTTCTGGAGGTTGAGAGGCCCTGTCTGGGTGAGATTGGGATCCCCTTATTAAAGAGATGAGATCCTCTGCCAGAGTTAGCATTTGGGAACTGGAACTGGGCCTGTGAGAGGGGGGCTCAACAGGCACAGACTTAGCAGTTTTGGCTGCTTTAGCCCTGGCAAAGGCCTTTATAGACATGGCTGCAGGAGGCCTAGCAGCACCACGCTGGGGTAGAGACATCCAAAGGGATGGTGTCCGATAATTCTAGAGGATCCACATTAGTAGGCAAAGTTTCAGAGGCCGATTCAACTAGGGTAGCAGGGGCCTCGGTAGTAGTCATGGATTCGGCTGAAGATTGACCCGTTTGCTCGGTTTCGCCGAAACCAAACACTCGCTGTTTGCTTAACTGTGGTTTCGCTGAAACCGCCGGACCGAAGTCGGTCCTTTCTTTGCGTTTAACAATTTGAGTAGTCGGAGGATCCGACGGCATAATGTACGCAAAATCTGAGCGAAAACTGTTCAGCAAACCGACGCCTAAGCGTGCTCGGTTGAAGGAAGCACAGGCTAAACAGGCTGCTACGTCGTGGTCTGGGCCTAAACAAGGTAAGCAGTAAGAGTGGAAATCTTTATGAGGTATTTGTTTCCCACAAGTTAAACAGTTGTTCACTTTTTCTGACATCGGCTGAGGCAAGAAAGAGTCCCCAACGGGGTACTTAGCTTTTTAGAAGTCTTCGTAGTAGTATTCGGTAGTAGTAATCTCTGGATCTGACCGACCGGCACTTGCTAACAGCTTCTGCTTCGGGCGCCACGCGGCAAGAAAGACTGAGGAAAATGGCGTTGGCTGATGCCTTTATACCCGAAGACCAGCAGAGATGACGTCGGGTGAAGTGCGACACCAGCCGAGGCCAGACCCAGACTTTGGAATCCAGCCGACCGAAGGGCTGCCTGACGACAGGACAACCCATTTGTAAGGACTGCAGATGCATCCTTGAAGGACATCTGAGCCTTTTCTTTGAGTCAGAGTAGTCCTGACCTTCCCAGTGAAAATGTTCCCTCATAGTGTGTAAAGTTTCCCCAAAGGAGTAGTCTTCAGGAGGAGAAGCTGAGGGTATAGAATCCTCAGCATCAGAATCTTCGTAAGGGGAGAAGGAGTAATCTTGGTCCTCAGAAGAGCCTGAGGAAATAGACACTTGTTCAGAGGAGGCATATTCTTCCTCTTGTCTAGGCCTTTTGTCGGGTGGGGGTTGGGAACCCCTGATTAAAGAGATCAAATCTTCAGCCATTTTGAGCATCTGTTTCATAGGCATGGGGCCTTGAACTGGAGACTGAAGTGCAGTCTTTGTAGGTTTAATAGGAGTCTTAGTCTTAGGGTACGTTTTTATGGTGAGCGTCGGTCTGAAGACGCCTTCAGAAACCAAGGAGTTTCTGCAGCACCGGCATCTTTTTCAGCAGAGTCGTCGGAAGGGGCTAAACAAAATGGCTGTGTCGGCCTAGCACTATCCGCCAAAAGTTCCGAAGCGGTCTCGGTTCCAGATCTGCGTAGTCAGGGGCGCCGGAGCCTCACTGAAGACCGTGAACCGGAGACTGGACCAGCCGAGGCCTCGAGTCTGGCTTGGGTCTAGGCTGCCTGTCCTTATCCTTGCGTTTTGCACGCCGGTAGTCGGTTCGACGGCACAGTGTAGTTACATTTTCACAGTAGTGTCATAAAATCAAAGCGCCTTTTATAGTACGCTTATTAAACCTAGCACAAAACGACAACCAGTGACGTGTTCTGGGCCTAGGCAAGGTATGCAGTAAGAATGAAAATCCTTATGAGGTATTTGCTTCCCACAAGAAATACAATTGTTAACTTTTTCTGACATCGGTCTGAGGCAAGAAAAGTTTCAACGGGTACTTAGCTTTATTGAAGACTTCGGATCTGAAATTGACGAAAATCTCAGGAGTCGGCGACCGCACTTGCGAACTGCTTCTGCTTGGGCACCGCGGCAAGAAAGACTGAAGAAGATGGCGTCGGATGCATTATATATACCCCTGGCGCACTGACGTCAGGGAAGAAGCGACAGCAACCGACGCTGGACCAAGACTTTGGAATTCCGGCCGACTGCGGGACCGCCTGACGACAGGATAACCCAAGTGTGATGACTGCAGCAGGGTAACACGATGAACACTGGGAAATTTTTTCCCATTCCCTACACTATTGCGATCTTGGAGTTGGTATATTTAAGTAACGGGGGATGTGGGGGGTGCAGGGGTGCTTGCCCCCCTGCTTACACCCTTTAGTTTTTTTTGTTTCATTTATTTTTTTTTAATTTTTAAAGATATTCGAACACTTAACCGTTCGATCTCTAAAGGTCGACCTTTAGAGATTTGAACATTTAAGCGTTCGTTTATCTAATATAGACCCATTTGGGGGTAGACCTGGCCAACCGTTTGGGGTTGGTAACATGTGGAAGTGAAATCTGTAGCCTAGGGGAAACTATGTTTAAAACCCATTTGTCCTGGGTAATGAATTCCCAGTGTTTTGCTTGTAGAGCAATCTTTCCCACTAAAGGAGCAGTCAGTTGCGAAGTGCTTGGAAGTTTTAAAGTCAAGTCATTGAGACAACTTACCATGGGGGGAGTCTTACTACTCCCTGATTTGGAAGTGGGAGCGCCCCCACACTGCTTAGTGCTGTGCGTACCCTGGGACTGAAGCCTGGGTGTTCTGCTGGTTCTGGATTTGAACTGAGAAGGCCTGGAAGAGGCAGGAAAGGACCAATTTTTTGAGGGCCATTGCCTACTAAATCTAGGAGGCTGGACTTGTAAGAAATCTTTAACGGTTTGCATAGATTTAGCTTTTTCCTCCATCTTTTCAAGAACTTCTGCTTTGTCGCCAAACAGGCGGTCTTGATTTAAGGGAGCATCCAGCAATTTAGTTTTAACATGATCTGGCAAAGATTGCTCCTTAAGTCAAGCATGCCTTCTAAGCACAGACCCAGTGACAGCAGCCCTGCAAGATGCCTCTAGTGAATCAAAACCACATTGCAAAGCATGTTTTCCAACCTGTTCAGCAGAATGCATTAAATCCTTATTTTCAGCACAATCAGGAATCAACATCATTTTCTGTTTAAGCAATCCAATTATATGCTGCTGATACTTCAACATATGAAACTGGCAATTTAAGGCCCTGATGGCCAAGGTTGCAGAGGATGTATACTTTCTTACCCCATCTATCCAGGGCTCTGGAATCTCTATCAGAGGGGTAGGATTTTTGGCAGTAGTAGCCTTAATGCCCTTGGGACCCTGTGAAATGGTCTCAGGATCCGCAGTAGGATTTTTAAAAAGGAACTTGTGAGAATCAGCAACCCTGTAAGATCTATCAGGTTTTCTGGGAGCAGGAGGTAGAGAGTCAGGGGCCAAGCCAGATTCCGAAAAGGCATAGTCAATATCCAGCAGAGGAGGGACAGCTAAAGGCCTGTGTTGGGACAGGAGTAAGAAATCTCTAAGCCTCTTTTTAGAATCAGAGTAATCCTGGCTTTCCCAGTGAAAATGCTTCCTAAGAGTATGCAAGGATTCACCAAAAGAAAAATCTTCTGCGGGAGAAGCAGAGGGAATAGAGTCCTCTGCATCAGAATCCTCATAGGTAGAGAAGGGTAAATCCTGGTCATCAGAGGAGACAGAAATTTCAGAATCCTGGTCAGAAGCATCATAAGCAAATTCAGTCCTAGGTCTCAGAGGGGGAAGGGTTGGCTTCCCCTGATTAAAGTAATAAGGTCTTCAGCCATTCTTATTTGTTTTTTAGGCAGAGGCCTGACCATGCGGTCATCGGTCTTCTAGGCATGGTTCGAGTTTTAGGCCTAGGAGAAGATGGCGTCTGTTTAATATGCAAGTCAGTAGGCCTGAATACGCCCTCAGAAGTGTGTGCCTGCATAGCGGCTCTAGACCCATCCAAGGTAGAGACATCCGCAGGTTCCACAGTTGAAGTATCTCGCGGCATACCGTACTCCAAATGGGTCTCAGTAGAGGCCTGCGAATCTGAAGTAGCGGGTTATCAGGGGCTACAAAAGCACCTCACTGAGTACCGGCGAGCTGGCGACTAGCTTATGAGAAGCGTCGTCGGCAGCTTTGGACCTAAGCGGCCTGTCTGTCTTTATCTTTGTGTTTTTTTGGAAAGTCGGTAGACGGGTGGCTTTACCGAAGACATATCTGAATAACTGAACAGAGTACCAAAATATTTAGAAGCGAAAATGTACCGACGATGAATAGTTCGTGGTTTAAATAAGGCACAAAACAGACAATGAGGTATGTCGTGGTCAGGGCCTAGGCAAGGAATACAGTACGAATGAAAATCTTTATGAGGTATTTGCTTTCCACAAGAAAGACAATTATTGACTTTTACTGACATCGGTTTAGAGCAAGAAAAAGTTTGCCCAATGGGGTACTTAGCTTTAGTTGAAGACATCAGTTCTGAAACTCGAAAATGAAAATTTCAGGAGTCTGCTGACCAGCACTTGCAAACTGCTTCTGCTTCGGGCACCGCATGGCAAGAAAGACTGATGTAATGGCGTCAGCTGCATGCTTTATACCCCTGACTACCTGACGTCACGGAAGATGAGACAGCAACCGACGCAGGACCCAAGACTTTGATAATCAGGCCAACTGAGGGCTACTGCAAGCAGATAACCCAAATGTGATGACTGCAATAGTGAAACACGAAGAATATCAGAGGCACTGGTAGGCTGTTCAATGGTAAAGCTTCCAGAAAGCCTGGTAGAACAACAGTAAAAAGGTCACACTTTCCAACCAAAACTCAGTAAAAAGCAAGTTAAACAATTATCCAGCCTCCAAAATAAAATAAAACTAATTTAAAACTGCTAGGTGGCAAATAAAGAAGTTATGTCTTACCATAACGTTCCATCTGAGTTGTTGATCTTCTTCCAGTCATCACTGATGGGAGTTCTGTTCTGAGCCCTCAGAACCGAGTCGGCCTTATATCAAGCTCGTATGCACCAAAAACTCTCGAGCTAAGCTGCTACCTACAATGCCCTTCACTCAGTTACCTCAAATCGAGTTTGCATGCAACATAAAGAACAAAGTCAGAGGCCATCTCTGCGCAGAAACCCTGAAATGCCAAAGACCCAGAAGATCTGCCAGGCGCCTTCGGAGGGGGCTGGGTGGGAGGGTGTGATGACTGGAAGATCATCAACAACTCAGATGGAACGTTATGGTAAGACAACTTCTTTATCTGAAGTTAATATTCTTCCTATTCATCATTGACGGGACAGAATCCAAAGCTACTTGGAGAACCTGGGTGGTCCTTATAGAAGAACATTCATGAAAACCATTGAGCCGAAGGCTGCTCTTCCCCTGGAGATCAGATCCAATTTGTAATGCTTGACGATGTATGGGGTTTAGCCCAAAGGGCTGCTGCACAGATGTCATCCATGGAGGCTCTGGATTGGAAGGAAACAGACACTGCGATAGCCCTAGTTGAGTGAGCTTTGATTTGAGCAAGCTCAGATTCATTTGTAAGTGAATATGAGAAGGTAATGCAATCCCTGAGCTACTTTGACAAAGTAACTTTAGATACTGCACATCCCATTCTAGGACCAGAAAAAGAAATGAAAAGTTGGTCCAACTTGCGAAAGGACTTAGTCCTGTCCAGGTAGAAACGTAGTTATCTATGAACATCCAATGAATGCAGGCAGTATTCTCCCTTGTTTGAATAATTTGGAAAAAATACAGGGAGTTCAATGGACTGGTTAAATAGAGAAGTCGGAAACCACCTTGGGGAGGAAGGATGGATTAGTACGAAGTGATACTCTGTCCTTATGGAAGATCAGATAGAGGCTTGCAAACTCAGATATTAGTCTGGCTGAAGTCAGCCCTTGGGTGAGATATGAGGTCCTGACAGTGTCCGGGATCAGGAGTTTGTAACAGGCAAAGTCGGGAGGAAGAGGAGAGACTGAGAGGCCAGAGAGGGGCATGGGGATCACTTTGCTTCTCAGTTGCGATAGCTTTCGCTTAAAAGAGGTATCAGAGTATCGGAGGATAAGCATAAAGACACCAGCGAATGTCGTGAGTCAAAGGCATCTTTGGTGACTCCGTGAGAAGCAGAGAAGTTAAATGGTTGCTGCATTTTGTGTTTGAGGAGGCAAAATTCGCAGCATGGCACAGGGAGCGGGCAAAGATTTCTGCCATGACGTTCAGATTGAGAGACCACTTGTGAGGGCCCGGAGGATGCATCTGCTCAACATCTGCAATCACTGGATCTCCCTGGGATATGAGTTGTGACGCAATGCCAGATTCTGCATGGCCTCATGAAATGGGGGCAGGATTTGGTCCCCTCCTGTGTATGTACCAGACAACAGAATATGTTGTCGACTGGATAACAATAGTCCTAGCTCCAGGAGGTTTGTAACAGGCAAAGCAATGTAATACCGACTACACCAGGACATTGATATGCAAGTTGATCTATGCTGGACCGTGCATGGGAGTAGCTTCCCTGGATACCCCCTCCCGTGAATGAAGTGCCCAGCAACTCCGCTAGTACTACGGTGTGGCGGAGGCCTGACCAGGAGGCGGCTTGGTGGGGCAGAAGTAATCTTCTAAATACAGTACACCTGGATCCTTAAGTCTCAGATGAGGCTGCTAGGCATTCGTGAACACTCTGGGGACCCGTCCCGAGACCGAATGGCAGGCTCTGAATTGGTAATGATTGGTTTCCCCAGGCGGGCGAAGGAGACTCCCAGTGTTTGTCCATTTAATACGGTAATAGCATTCCGGAGGTCTATCAAGCATCCACACACCTCCCAAGAAATGGGGATGGATTGAATCATGACCATAAGACTTGGTCTGAACCACTGGCTGAGATCCACTGATAGCTCCAGTCCCGGTCTTTTAACACTAAAAGAATCTAGAGTAAAACCCCGGATCTGCACTGGTCACAGGACCTGTTGGATGACTCTATTTTGACATAACACGGCTTATTTACAAACTGCCTCCTCCCGTTGACTGGGTGGAACATAGGAAAACATTCGAAGGTCTTAGGTAAAGAGATTAGGATCTGATAGCCTCTGGAATTGTTCTCTGCACCCACTGATGCGTTGTAATGATGCCAGACAGCTTGGTGCAGAGAAGCAGGCCTGAGTACTCCAGAGGAAGCAAGCCGGCAGGCTTTGTAAGGCGCTGATATGGTCGTCCGAAGAATCCCATAAGTCCTGATTTCGGGGACCCTCTGCCCGAAGGGCATCAATGCTTGTGGAACCCTCTGAGGTCTATCAGTCCTCACCCACGTGCCTCACGGAAGGACCTTGAGACTTTTTTGTGCCACATCTCTCCCTCCTCTGGTTCCTGCCTCTGGAGTGCTGAGGTTTTGGAAAAACATGGACCCATAGCAGACCAAAGGTCTTCTCCTGCTTTCGCACCTAGCTAATGTATCCTTGGATGAGAATCAAACAGAGCTGATTATGGTTCGATAGGGCATTTAAAAGGAAGACTTGAAAGGAGTCACGAGGTTACAAATCGCATCCAGGCGTGGCGTCTCAGTTTCGCCTGCCGCGCTCGCACTTGTTAAGTGGGACAGCAACCTGTCCAGACGAGTTGGAGATTTGACTCTGGTGTGGCAGAGTTGGGAAGCAACTTTATCGCAGCCCTGTAGATGCCTGCAGGGGGGGGTTCAGAGAGCTCGGTGAGTGAGATCTCTGATTGGACCGTAAAATGTAAAAGTTCAGAGACCTGATAGCAAGTCACTGTCCTCTGAGGGAGTTCACCTAACCTGTCACACGTCTGGGACTGTTGGGTGGGTGGACAGCAGGTTTTCCTCCATAGGGTCCTTTTAGTAGTATACACCACTGCCATAGCGTCCTACTGGCAAATCTCTGGACCAATGGGGCTGATCTCTGGAGGAGAGTATCTTATCTGATCTCCAGGGAATGGCCTCCAACAGTGTCGGGACTCTTCCATGCCACTGCATGATGGGCTTGACTAACTCATCGGCGGGGGTGACCCGTCAGGGACCCTTCCCCGTGCCGTACAGCGTATCTTCAGTGAGGGACTCTTGGGAGTCCATGTGTTTCCTCTTACCTTACTTATTTCAGGGGTTCTTTGGTGGGAGCGAGGTTCCAAGACTCAAGGAAATACCCTGTACAGGGGTTTCCTGGGTCTTGCGCTCTCGGTGTCCTGGGGGGGGGGGGGGCTTTGGTTGCTGCAGCTCAGAAGGAATGGATGGTAGGGCCGGCGTAGGAGTGGCTCGATCAAGCACCGCCACCTGGAAAGCAAACCCGCCTGTCAGGTAGGGAGCAGAACCGAGACAACAATTTGGAACCTGGGTCCCTCAGCTCCCGCGGTCCGCTTCCAGCATTCATTTGCCTCCAAGCAAAACCTGGGCAGGAGCCACCCTCGGACCCAAAGACGGAACCTGTGATACAACCAGAGCCATGGCCAGAACAGAGGGGTCCACCCCCCAAGCATGAGATTGAGGAAGGCTGGGTTCCGATGGAACAGACACCCAAAGGGGCCTCGGAGCCTCAGACACGGTCACTGTCTGCTGTGAGCATCCAAGAAGACCAGCGTCAGAAATATGAGCCTGGAAATCGAGGGGTCAAGGAGGAGAGAATACGTGGGGGGTGGCGGGCGTGTACCCCAAAACCCGTGAGTGGGATGGGTTCCTAGGATCGATGTAATTCCCCTGGTGTCAGCAGCTGATCAAAGAGATTGCACCATCCCAACACAGATAGGCTCCTGGTGGACCTTACCACGTGTCCTGGGGGAGTCAGGTTAGTCAAAAAGTGGCTAGAAAGCTGAGAGTTCCAGTTGGCAGCAGTAGGGAATAATCAGGCCGAGAAAGTACACTTGTGTACATAGCATAAATGTAGATGTTAGAGTGTATTCACTGTTGCAGTCAAAGGATTTGGGATTGTCCACCTGCCTGCAGGTAGCCCTCAGCCAGCCTGAATACAGAGTCTTGGATTCCTCGTTGGATGCTCTCTCTTCTTCCATGGCGTCAGGCCGATGGGGAATAAAACATGCAGCAGCCTTCGTACATCAGTTTTTTCTTGCCAGGATGTCAGGTACCCCCCATAATGGAGAAACTTAATTATATATTATGTTACCTCCATCAACCGTCCACTAAGCTTAAATACACAAACAAAGATGAAAAGGTGGGCCAAAGAAGTCAACAGGGGCTGGAGGAGAGTTACCCAGGACTACAGCAGGTGGTATGAACATCTACATTTTATGTTAAGTGTACACAACTAATAGAGCACTGCGTTTCACTGTGCAGTCATTACATTTGGGTTGATTCCCCAAAGCTAAGGAGGGAGGAGAGTCCCAGAGAGGCATTAGGACCAGCTAATGACCCTGCCAAGACTGCGAGTGAGGAGAAGCCAGCTCTGGATTTAGAAAAATAGGCATGTGGTATGCTTGGTGAAGGTATGTACAGGCTCAGGTGGCAGCTTCTGGGATGTCTGGTAGGGACTCCTCTGAGGAAGGCTGTGGTACAGCCCTGGTGGAATGTAGTCATCCCCTGTAGGTGGTTTTCTATGGTACTTGTGGCAGAAAATGAATGCAATGGGTTATCAACAAAACAGTTGCCCCAGGTAGCTTTCCCCTCTGCCCCTGAGCAAGGCCAACCCTAGCAACCAGATTTTCTGGGAGGCTTAGTCCTGTCCAAATAAAATCTAGAATTGTACATATGCGTCAAAATTGCAGTATTCCTCACCTTTGTTTTGTGGAATCGAAAAAGGTAGGCAAATGAATATGGACTGATTTAGGGCCACACTGGAGCACCACCAGGCATAAAGTGGCAATTGGTCCTGAAACCCTGTCTGCATGGGCGATATTGAAGGACTCCTCTGCCATGAGGGCCTGTAATTGAACCTCTTGCTGAAGTGATGGCTAGAAGGAAGGCTGTTTCAAGATGTAGATTTCCAACTCTGCAGTTGCAGCTGGATTTCCAAATATAGAGGAGAGTGAGCTTTTCCAATACAAAGTTAGGTCCCAGGCTGGGTAAGGCCCACCTGAGAAGTTTCCAAGAAATATTGGCCCCTCTGAGGTGCTTTGTGAGGTGAGAGGAGTAGTCAGTATTATAATCCCTGTCCATAGCAGGCATGACTTTTTAACTGATGAGAAGGATAGGCCCTTGGTAAGACATTTCTGTTAAGTATGAAGAATATAGGTAATGAATGCATTGTTGTGCCCACATCCTGAAGTCTGGCTCAGGCATCTTTTCACATAAGATTTCCTCGTGCTGACCTTCTTGCTTCAGAATGACATCTAGCACATGCTTACTGAGGATGTATTGAGGGAGCTCAAAGAATTAGCCGGGCTGCAAGGTTCAGGGTTTGAGCCGAGGTGCAGAATCTGGCCCCACCTGCTGGGACAGCATGGAAGGTGTCGAGGTGAGTGCCATGGTTCCAGCAGTGTCACACTGTGCAAAGAATTACCAATGCTGGCGTGGAGGAACTGAGTGTTTAGCAGGGGTGTGAGAGAAGAGAGGTTTGATCTTTAACCCAGAACCTTTGAGAGGCAGAGAGGAGAGCATAAACAGAAGGCTTTCCCAGCAGGTAAAACTGGACATCATTTCCAAACTTGAGAGTAGGAGGCACTTGTGCAGAATTTGTCAATTGGTAGTTTTGAGGCATCTTTCCACTCTCTCTAGAGTCCCATTTGTTCCTCAAAGTTAAATATTTTTGGTTCCAGTTTCCATTCGTGTGGGTCCGGAATTTCTGTAGAGTCGCCTGCCAGGCAGGAATTGGTTTTGTAGGTGCACTTGGTAGCTCAGGCTGTATTCCACAGAGCCATGGCGGAGGTGCAGAGAGAATGCGAGGTGGGTTCCCCGGCATTTCGCACCCACATAACTGTGGTGTTGTCTCAGGGGCAATAACGCTGTTTGTCCTGTTTGTGGTCTTTGAGAGAGCAGCTGTCAGGAATTTGTACAACTAGCATTTCTTACTGGATTTGATATGCAGGCGCATCTGACTCGAGTTCATTTGCCTAGTGCACCGCCCTGCCAAGTAGGCCCCCATGCAGTCTGATGCATCTGTAGCTCTGGTTTGGGTGGCAGGGGAAGATTGAAAAAATATTTATTGTTGAGGTGTGGCCTCCTGCCCACCAAGACTCTGTCTTTATGAAGATAATACAAATCATTGATTCCAAGTCCTGAGAATGTTGTACCATAGGCTTTTTTATGGCTAGACTGCAGAGAGGTACGAGGAAGTCCCCATTTGCCTGGATGCTGCCTTGCCAAGTGGAGCCCCCATTCATAGTCTGATGAGTCTGTTGTTAGGGTTTGGGCTTGGGGGTAGAAGTGAAAAGGGGTCTGTGTGGTAGCAAGCCTCTGCCCACAGGAACTCTGTCTTTATACAAGGAATGATAGCCTGAATGCACCGCCTCTGCCAGAATGTTGGCACCATACACTTTTTAGGCTACCATTGTAGTTTCCTCATATGAGTCTTGCATATGGAAGAGCCCATTGTGAGGCCATGAACTAGACTTGCAGACTTTCCTTGCAGATGGCGTGGTCTTTGTCGCCCAGTAGCTTGAAGTGAGTTGTCAAAAATAAGGATCTACTCTGGAGTAGAGAGCCATCTGTAGTTTGTGTTCAGCTTGCTCCCAGGAATACAATCTGTTGGCAGGGTAGGTGAGATTTCTTTTCATTGATGGTGTACCCCAGTGAGGTCAGCCAGGGTTTCTGAATGTGAATGTTTTAATATAGATCTTCTCTTTCTGCAGATAAGACTTAATCGTCCAGGAATGGGTATGATATTTCTCTGCACGAAATGCAAATGCTGGAGCTGAACACACTCACGAGATACCCTGGGTGCAGTAGATAAGCCAAGGGGAAGTGCAGAGAACGCATGAGGCCAAGGCCTGCCCTGAGCGTGGGTATTTTCTGCAAGATTCCTTATTGGAATGTGCAGTAAGCTTCCTCTGCAAGTCTAAGACTGCTAACCAAAGCAGTCTTGCCTAGCAAACCAAGCAGCTGTTGAGTGTTAGCATTTTGAATTTTGGGATTACCAAAAAGGTGTTTAGAATAGAGGTCCAGGATGGGGCGTGAGGCTGTCTTTTCACCGTTGGGAAAGGTGAATAAAACTTGTCACTATTTCCTGATAAGACAGGTTGAATAGCCTTGATACATTCTCTCTGCCTGTGATGTTGAATGGCCCACTGATTTGGGGGTAGGTCTGGCCAACCGTTTGGGGTTGTTAAGTGTGGAAGTGGAATCTCTGTCATGAAACTATATTTAAAATCCATTTGTCCTGGTTATGATTTTGATCTTTTTGCATATGAGGGCAAACTTTCCTCCTAAGGGAGCAGGCAGTTGAGCAGGGCTTGGAAGGGTTAAGGTCAAGTTATTGTGACATTTGTCCATGTGGAGGGTGTCTTACTCAAGCCTTTGAGAGTGGAGCCCCCACTGCTTGAGCCTGTGCGTAGCCTGGGACTGTAACCTGGGTGGTCTGCTGTGATACATAGAATAGGAAGAGTGCTAGGCTATCTGCCTTCTGGCATTTATAAAGGGGTAGGGTCTGGTCCTTTAGCCAGTTGGTGATTGAGTGCTTCAGGCCCTCCTGTCCAGGAAGAACAAATAAGAGTGATCCCAGGCGTGTATTTTCTGTTACCCATCCACTTTCGTCAAAGTTCTCTTGAAGAGTGTTGAGTAAAAGGCTGCCCTAATGTAGTTGAAATTTTGTTCCAAAGCATAGAAGTCTCTGTGACAGGAATCTATCCACCAGCTCCCCACTGCTATTGTTGTATGGCGGTTTAGCTCACTAGGCAGAGTGGCTTTCTTGATGACTTCTAATTCCTTTAGGTGGAGCATGTCCATCAATTCTGGTTGGACATGGCTTTGTAAGTCAGGCAGAGATCACCTCTGAGTAGCGATATGCCACTGAGTACAGCCCGGAGTTTTCCAGTCGGGCTGCATAGGACCTCGTTTGGGCCCAGCAGTAATCCTCTTGGTGAGTCACTTTTGTGTTTTTTGTTCCAGCATGGGAGTCTGTGGTACATCCCAAATGGGGCAGGCATGTCTATGATGGGTCTGATGGAATATAGTAGAGGGCATTATAACCTCTCGAGTCTAGATACAACCCTTTAGTAATTAGATAGGCTACATGAAAGATTTTCTAATTAGTTTGGCAATATAACTGTCAGAGGAGATTACTATCCTGGGTCCCCAGATCTCTTATTACCTCTTCTGTATTAAAGGGGGCTGCCACCTATGTCAGTAATTCCTTGGGTGTTTGTTTTTTCCCCAAGCAGGAGGACTATGCATTTTTGGCATGGTATCTGGAGACAATGACTGACCAAGGTGTCCGTCTCAGTAAGGCCTTTGGGAGATATCCCGTGTCAGCAGAAATTGGTCATGACCCCAGTTTGCAGTCATCGGCGAACTTGGTTGTGATCCTCAATTGTTTGCCTGTAAACTTCTGAGAAGTATATGCCAGAACAGCCAAGAGTCCCAGGACCCGGGCCTTGTGGGACTTCACTTGTGACTGGTTGGGGAGTCAGACCTGGAACCATATTTCTTACACCATGTGAGTTCTGTCTAGCAAGCCAGTTGCTTGGCCCATCCCGTGGCCAGTAGGGGTTTATATTTCAGGCCAGGTAGTTTTCTATAATTCAGCGGGAATGGTGTCAAAATCACCGTGAGGTCAAGTGAAGCTGTATGAACTACCTTTCCCCTTCTATTAAGAATAAATTTTATTTTTTTTATGGTAGGCGAATTTTAAGTGAAATATATGTTAATTAATTTCAAGAGTTTTGAGATATTAGTCACATGACTGGATTGATGAAACATTTAAGAGTGCCTGTTACGAAGGTTTTTTTTTTATCTGAATAAGTCCAGCCACCATGCTGGATGAAAAGCACTTAATAGAGTTTGTGTGGTTTCTAGCATCTGTTGGTTCACTTATGTTGATTTAGTTTGTGAATTTTTCGGTTCCAAGAATTAAAACATCTGGTCAAAAGAATTACAAAAAATTAAGACAAAGTAAAATGCATGCAAAAAGGAATATACACATTTTCTTTTTACAGGAGAAACAATGTTCTTTATATTATGAGAATATCTAGCAGTTTGTATTACACAATTTTTTTGGACTGGATTGGACTGAAGGCCTGGAAGAGACTGGAAAGGACCAATTCTTTGAAGGCCAATGCCTACTAAATCTGGGAGGCTGTACTTGCAGGAACTCTAACAGTTTGCATAGATTTAGCTTTTTCCTCCATCTTTTTGAGGACAACTTCTTCTTTATTGCCAAACAGGCGGTCTTGGTTTAAGGGAGCATCCAGTAATTTAGCTTTAACATGATCTGGCAAGTTTTGCTCCTTAAGCCAAGCATGCCTTCTAAGAACAGACCCAGTGACAGCAGCCCTGCAAGATTATTCTAAAGAATCAAAACCACATTGCAAAGTATGTTTACCAACTTGTTCAGCAGAATGCATTAAATCCTGTAATTCTGTGTGTTCAGCACAGTCAGGAATCAACATCCTTTTCTGTTGAAGTAGTCCCATAATACGCTGCTGGTACTTTAACATACGAAACTGGCAATTTAAAGCCCTAATGGCCAAAGCAGCAAAAGTGTATACCTTCTTACCCCATCTGTCCAAGGCTTTAGAAACTCTATCAGAAGGGGTAGGATTTTTGGCAGCAGTAGCCTTAATGCCCTTTGGACCTTGGGAAATGGTCTCTGGATCCGCAGTAGGATTCTTGAAGAGGAACTTGTGAGAGTCAGGTACTTTGTAATACCAGTCAGGTTTTCTGGGAGCTGGAGGTAAAGTGTCTGGCGACAGGCTAGATTCCAAGAAAGCGTCATTTACAATGTCCAGAACAGGAGGGATAGCTAAAGACCTGTGTTGAGGAAGGAGTAAGAATTCCCTAAGCCTCGTTTTGGAGTCAGAATAATCCTGGTTTTCCCAGTGGAAATGCTCCCCTAAGAGTGTACAAGGTTTCTCCAAAAGAGAAATCTTCTGGAGGGGAATCAGAGGGAACGAAGTCCTCTGCATCAGAATCCTCATAGGTAGATAAGGGCAAATCCTGGTAATCAGAAGAAACAGAAATATCAGAATCCTGATCAGAAGAATCAGAAGGAAAATCAGTTCTAGGTCTCTTAGAGGGGGGAAGGCTGGCTTCCCCTAATTAAAGTAGTAAGGTCTTCAGCCATTCTAAGCATTTGCTTTTTTAGGCATATGGGCCTGACCATGTGGTTTGGATGTCAGTTTTCTAGGCGTGGGTCGAGTTTTAGGCCTGGATGAAGAAGATGGCGTCAGTTTAAAATGCAAGTCTGCAGGCCTGAATACACCCACAGAAGCCAGTGCCTGCACAGTGGCTCTGGACCCATCCAAGGTAGAGACATCCGCAGGTTCCACAGTCAAAGAAGCATCTCGCAGCAAACCGGGCTCTGAATGGGTCTCAGTAGAGGCCTGTGAATCTGAAGTAGCAGGTATCAGGGGCTGCGAAAGCGCCTGAGAACTGGCAACTAGCTTAACGGAAGCGCCGACGGCAGTTTTGGACCTATGCGGTCTCTCTCTTGTCTTTATCCTTACGTTTTTTCAGAATATCGGTAGTCGGATGGCTTACCAAAGCCATTTCTGGATAGTTATACAGAGTACCAAAATAGTCTGCAGCAAAAATAGTCTGATGATGAATAGTTTGGGGGTTGAATAAGGCACAAAACCGACAGCGAGGGACGTTGTGGTCTGGGCCTAAGCAAGGAATGCAGTACGAATGAAAATCTTTATGAGGTGTTTGCTTTCTACAGGTAAGACAATTGTTAACTTTTACTGACCTCGGTTAAGAGCAAGAAAAAGGATCCCCAACGGGGTACTTAGCTTTTTTGAAGATTTCGGTTCTGAAACTCAAAAATGAAAATTTCAGGAGTCGGTTGACCAGCACTTGCGAACTGCTTCTGCTTCGGGCACCACGTGGCAAGAAGACTGGTGTAATGGCATTGGCTGCATGTTTTATACCCCTGACGACCTGACGTCATGGAAGAAGAGACAACATCCAACGCAGGAATCCAAGACTCTGGTATTCAGGCTGGCTGAGGGCTACCTGCAGGCAGATAAACCCCAAATGTAATGACTGCAACAGTGAAACACGAAGAACATCGGGCTTGGAGCCGAAGTCACAGCTGGGGTGGAGGTCAATAGCAGCCATGAAGATGCTGTCGGAACCGATGCCAGAGCGGAAATGGGAGACGGTGCCGAGGTAGAGGCAGACAAACTGGCCGGAGCCGAAGTCACAGTGGGAGCTGTAGTCGGTGCCATGACCGGCGCCGACGAGGCGATCATGGCAACTCCCGTATGAACCACTGGAGCCGAGGTGGTCAGAACAGAGGAGGCAATTCTATGTTTAGCAGAAGTCTTAAGGGCCTTATGCTTATGACACTTGCCCCTATCACCAGCTAGTGAAGAGGGGTCAAAAAGTTTTTTGTCCACAGAAGGAGGGGCTGAGACCTCTGACGCACAAATAGCCTCAGAGAAGGGAGAAGTAAGCAGGCCTTTGAGAATTAACTTATTTCGTCTTTCATTCAGCGTCCGCCGACTGAAACTGGCACAAATGTCACAGGGAGGTTTCGCCGATAAGTGCGGAACCCCCAAACAATAAACACATTCCTCATGCAGATCGTTACTAGGGAGTTTACCGCTGCAAGAAGAGCAGTGTTTAAATTCCGTTGTCCCTTTCTTTTCAGACATACCAAAAGTAAACACACAATGCTTATCTAGAAAGGAAAGTTTGAGATAGAAAAGAGGGAAATACCAACAATGGTATTGGGAATACCACAAGGGTAAAAAGGGCAAATACCAACAATGGTACGAGAAAAGAGATACCTGTGGGTAGGGCTGAGTAAGTTATTAGAGAAAAATAATAGTTTTGACAGAAAAGAACTCACAAATACTATAAAATTTGAAAAATACAACACTTAGCTGGAGAGCTCGGTGAAATGCTGCTATATGGCTGTGCGGCAAACGAGATCTGAGGTAACTGAGTGAAGGGCATTGTGGGTAGCAGCTTAGCTCAAGAGTTTTTGGTGCACGCGGGCTTGGTATAACGCCGACTCGGTTACGAGGGCTCGGAACCGAACCCCATCAGTGATGAATAGGAAGAAGATTAACAACTTCAGATGTTAATTTTCCCCCACAAAAGTAAAAAGTAATGATCCTGTTTAAAACTTAGTAACAGTCACGCAACAGTCAATAAAAACATTTTCTTAGCTTAACATTTACAATTTTACAGAAAAAGTTCACTTTGGCTCTCCAAGGGAACATCTGTCTAGCAATGGAAAGTAATGGTTAGTGGACTGTCCATACATGAAAGTCAGCCAGAACAGCACTCTTCTGAAGGGCGTGCAGTCCAAACCACTTCCTTTAGCTCAGCTAGAGCTAACAGTTTGGGAAAGTACAGTTGTGTACCTACCATAAATGTAGATGTTCGAGTGTATTCACTGTTGCAGTCATTACACTTGGGTTATCCTGCTGGCAGGTGACCCGCAGTCGGCCCGAGTTCCAAAGTCTTGGTCCGGCATCGGTTGTTGTCGCTTCTTCCCTAACGTCAGTGCACCAGGGGTATATAAGATGCAACCGACGCCATTTTCTTCAGTGTTTCTTGCCCCAGATGTCAGGTGCCCCCAAATAGGTAGGCAATACATATTGCTAATAAAGACATACAGCAAAATATAAACAATACCTTCAGCTACAAGCAAATACACCACAAAGGTTGTATAGGATAGAAAGGTATAGTAAAGTCCCAGCAAAGAAAGTGGGGATGGAGGGTGGGTGACCTGGACTGCAACAGTAAATACACTTGAACATCTACATTTATGGCAGGTACACAACTGTACTATGTTCGTGTTTCACTGTTGCAGTCATTACACTTGGGTAGAATCCCAAAGCTGAGGTAGGGTGGCTGGTTCTAAATAGGATTAGGAGTGGCTATGAGGCCCTGCAGAACTGCAGTGGCAAAGCCTGCTCTTGATTTAGAGTAAAGAGGCAAGTGGTAATGCTTGGTAAAAGTGTGCACTGAACTCCAAGTTGCAGCTTCCAAAATGTCCTTGGTTGGTACTCCTCTGAGGAAGGCAGCTGACGTGGCAGCTGCCCTAGTAGAGTGTGGTCTAATGCTGTTAGGCACTGGCTTTCCATGTTGTGCGTAGCAGAAGCGAATACAGTGTCCTATCCACTTAGAAATAGTCTGCTTTGAGATAGCCTTTCCTTGTGATCCTACAGCATAAGCTATAAACAGTTGCTCAGTTTTTCTGAATGCTTTTGTTTTATCCAAGTAGAAGCATAACTGCCTGTGTATGTCCAAAGTGTGTAGAAGTCTCTTCCCTTTATTCTGGGGATTTGGATAGAATGTTGGCAGATGAATGGTTTGGTTAAGAGCCTTAGAGAAACCCTGTCTTGATGAAAAATGATAAAAGGTTCCACTGCCATTAAAGCCTGTAGCTGAGACTCTTTGTGCAGAAGTTATTGCTAGGAGCAGAGCAGTTTCCCATGATAAGAATTTTATATCAGCTGTATTGGCTGGCTCAAAAGGAGGCAAAATGAGTTTCTCCAAGACAAAGTTGAGGTCCCAAGTAGGTGTCGGTGCTCTCCGGGGGGGAGGGGGGGGGTCTTATGTTTTTAGCCCCTCTGAGGTACTGTCTTAGTAGTAATAGGAGGTTTCCTGGTATAATGAGCTGAAATGGCGGAGGCATGGATCTTAATAGATGAAAAGGATAGGCCTTTGTCCAACATCTCAGTTAGGTATTGAAAAATCTGAGGGATATTTAGTACAAGTGGGTCAAAGCCTTGTGCCTGGTTCCAGTGGCAGAATCTCTTCCATTTGTCTGCATAAGATTTCCTGGTGCTGGGCCTCCTGACCTCCAGAATGACATCCATAACAGCTTTAGAGAGAGGTGTGGTCGGACTGTCTATGGTATCTGCCATGCAGCCAGATTTAAGGTTCTGAGTTGGCTGTGCAGGATCTGATTGTTTTGTTGAGTCAGAAGTTGAGGGATTTGAGGTAAAGTCCAGGCTGGGCCTTGAGCCAAGTTCTTTAAGATTGGGTATCTGTGCTGGCGTGGCCAGTCTGGGGCAATCAATATCATTTTTGGCCTCTCGTCTGACTTTTAGGAGCACCTTGGAAAGGAGAGGCAGTGGTGGGAAGGCATAAACTTTTAGGTTTCTCCAGTTGAATGAGAGAGCATCCACTTTCCATGCTTGTGTGTGATAAGTCCTTGTGCAGAATTTTTGAAGTTGGCAGTTGAGAGGGGAGGCAAAAAGATCTATGTCCGGGCATCCCCATTTCTTTGTTATCATGTTGAACACCTGTGGATTTAGTTTCCACTCGTGAGGATCCATGAGGTTTCTGCTTAGTCTGCCAGAGTATTTTTCTTTCCTGGCAGGAATTGTGCTTGCAGATGAACTTGATAGGTCAGTGCTGTGTTCCACAAAGTCATAGCTTGTCTGCAAAGGGGGTATGAGTGCATGCCCCCTTGCTTGTTTATGTACCACATTACTGTGGTGTTGTCCTGGATGCAGTAAGTCATTGAAGGCTGTCAGGGCATTCTGTACAGCTAGCATCTCTTTTTGACTGATGAAGATGCATTTGTTCTGCAGACCACTTGCCCTGAATACATTTTCCTGTCATCTGTGCCCCCCAGGCATAATCCGATGCATCTGTTGTCTGTGTTTGCCTGGCTGTGGGTAAAGTGAAAGGCTGTCCCTTGTTGTGGTGACATGCCAGTGCCCACTATCGAAACTCCTGTTGCAGGCAGGGAATAATAGTTATTGTTGCTTCCAGGCTGTGGCAATGTTGAGTCCAAACACTTTTTAGATACCATTGCAACTTCCTCATATGCAGTTTTGCATATGGAATTAGTAGGATGCAGGATGCCATGAACCCCAAAGCCTGCAGAATTTTTCTTGCAGGTAGCTGGGTTTTTGTTGCCATCATTTGAAAATAATTTGTCACTTGCCTTTGCTTGTCTGGCATGAGACAAGCCATCTGGGTACTTGTATTCAAGCTTGCACCCAGGAATATTATCTCTTGAGAGGACACAAGTTTTGATTTCTTTTCGTTTACTGTGTACCCTAGGCCAACTAGTAATCTTTTTACAAATGCCAGATGCTTTAGAAGAATGTCCCTGCTCTCTGCTTGAATAAGGCAGTCGTCCAAATAGGGATATATTTGAATTCCTTTTTGTCTGCAAAATGCAATTACTGGTGCCAGGCATTTTGTGAAGACCCTGGGCGCAGTAGATAAGCCAAAGGGCAGTGCAGAGAATTGGTAATGCATTGTGCCAGCTATGAATCTGAGGTATCTTCTGCAATTTTGTCTGATTGGGACATGCAGGTATGCCTCTTTGAGGTCCAAAGTAACAAGCCAAGCCTTTTTGCCCAGCATGGGTAGAAGTTGCTGCAGTGTCAACATCTTGAATTTTGGAACATCCAGGAAAGTGTTTAGAATAGACAGATCCAGAACCGGTCTCCAGGCTTTGTCCTTTCTGGGAACCTAGAAAAGTCTTGAGTAAAATCCTTGTCTCTGTTCTTGCTGAGGTACTTTTTGAATAGCCCTCATGTCCATGACAGCTGTAATCTGTTTTCGTGCCTCTGCCCATTGGTTATGTGGCAGGTCTGGCATTCCTTTTGACCTTGGAAGGGTGTGAAAGTGGAACCTGTAGCCCTGAGAGACAATATTCAGTAACCATTTGTCCTGGGTGATGACGTGCCAATTTTGTGAGTAAAGTGCTAGCTTTCCCCCTAAAGGTGCTGCCAAGAGATAAGTGCTTGGCTTTTGAAAGGGGAAGTCATTGGGACCGTTTCCTGTAAGGTTGTGACTTGTCTTCTCCTCCCTTGGGGGTAGAAGCACCCCCATTATCTAGGTCTGTAAGAGCCTTGCTGCTGAGATCTGCCTCTTTGAGGCCTGTCTGACATGGGAAAGGACCAATTTTTAGAAGGCCAATTTCTGCTAAATCTAGGAGGCTGTACCTGTAAGAAATCCTTTACTGTCTGCATAGATTTTGCCTTATCCTCCATTTTCTTTAACACCTCTTCTGCCTTAACACCAAACAAGGTATCATGTGGTAAAAGAGCATCCAGTAATTTAGCTTTAACATGATCAGGTAAACTGTGTTCTTTAAGCCATGCATGCCTTCGAATGACAGATCCTGTAACTGCGGCTCTACAAGAAGCCTCTAATGAATCAAAACCGCATTGTAGAGTATGTTTTCCCACTTGTTCAGCTGCATGAAATAACTCCAGCATTTCCTTATTGTCAGGACATTCTGAACTTGCAAACATTTTCTGTTTTAACAAAGACATTAAATATTGTTGGTATTTCAGCATATGAAACTGGCAGTTCAAAGCCCTTACTGCTAAAGTTGCAGAAGTGTAAACTTTTTCCCACCATCTATCCAGTGCTCTGGAATCCGTCAGAGGGGATTGGGTTTTTTGCAGTGGAAACCTTCACCCCTTTGGGAACCTGAGAAATAGTTTCTGGGTCAGCAGCAGGGTTTTTATAAAAAAATTTATGAGAGTCTGGGACCCTATAGTACCTGTCTGGCTTGACTGGTGCTGGGGGGTAGAGAATCAGGAGACAAACTAGATTCAGAAAAGACATCATCCACAATATCTAACATAGGGGGAATAGCAAGAGGCCTGTGCTGAGGTAATAAAAGAAAATCTCTGAGCCTTTTCTTTGATTCTGAATAATCATGGCTTTTCCAATAGAAATGCTCCCTCATGGTGTGCAAGGTTTCCCCAAAACAGTAATCCTCAGGAGGAGAGGCTGAAGGGATAGACTCTTCAGCATCAGAATCCTCATAGGGAGGAAGAGAGTATCCCTGCTCTGAAGAGGAATCAGAGGAAATAGAAACCTAATTAGAGGATTCATAGTCTGTATCCTGCCTAGGCCTTTTATCAGGAGGGGGATGGGAACCCCTGATCAAAGTAATTAAGTCTTCGCCATTTTGAGTATCTGTTTCTTAGGCATGGATGACTGTCCAGGAGAATGCTGTACTTGTTACTTTGTCTGTAATGATGTTTTAGACTTTGCTTTAGCTGCTGTATTTGACTTGATAATAAGCTGTGTAGGTAACACCCTCAGAAGCCGATGCCTGGTCACCGGCTCCGGACCCATCTGAGGGAATAGTTTCCGTAGGTCCAATAACCTGAGTTTCCAGAGGCCTAGATGTCTCCACGTGGGAGTCGGAGGCGGCCTGTGGCTCTGAGGCAGCAGGAGTCAGGGGCTGCGAAAGCGCCTCACTGAGCACCGGCGACTGGCCTGGAAGAGGCTTTGTCGTCGGTTTTGGGTCTCGGATGCCTGTCCTTTCCTTGCCTTTGCACTTTTTATGAATTCCGGACATCGGTTGTTCCAACGGCATTATGTAATTAAACCTACGGCCAAAGTAATGCAATGCAAAATCAAACCGACGCTTAATAGTGCGTCTGTTGAACCTAGCACAAAACCGACAACTAGTGACGTTGTGGTCAGGGCCTAGGCAAGGAATACAGTAAGAGTGAAAATCCTTATGAGGTATTTGCTTCCCACAAGAAATACAATTGTTAACTTTTACTGACATCGATCTGGAGCAAGAAAAAGTTTCCCCAACGGGGTACTTAGCTTTTATTGAAGACTTCGGTTCTGAAATTCGATTTAGAAAATCTCAGGAGTCGGCCAACCGGCACTTGCGAACTGCTTTTGCTTCGGGCACCGCGTGGCAAGAAAGACTGAAGAAAATGGCATCGGTGGCATCTTATATACCCCTGGCGCACTGACGTCAGGGAAGAAGTGACAACAACAGACGCCGGACCAAGACTTTGGAACTTGTGCCGACTGCGGGTGGCCTGCCAGCAGGATAACCCAAGTGTAATGACTACAACAGTGAAACACTATGACCCTCGTGGAATGTACTCTTGAAGCTTTAAGCTGGCTGGATGCTGCATCCTTAGCAGGATATAACCCATACAGCTAAGGCTACTTTAGCAGTGACCATAATGATGATCTGAAAAAGCAAGCAAGACATAGAAAATTTTAGAACAGTCTGATGTCTTTGGGAACTGGGGTGTGTGATGAGAACCTTTTAAATCTAGAGTTACCAAGAAACTGAGAGGTAGGACGAAAGGTAACAGATTATAGGGAGAACATCTTGAACTTTGGGATTTGATATGAAGGTTTAGAAAAGAGAAGTCTAGATCTAGGACTGCTGTTGAAGTTCTTTCCTTCTTTGGCTCCAGAAAGATTCCTGAATAACACCCTTTCCCTGTTTTTTCTGTGAGAACTGGTTTTATGACCTTTATAAGACAGCATTTGCTCCAGGAATAGAGGGGGAGGGTTGGTTGGTTTGATGAATGAGGAGGAATTCTCCTGAAAAAAGGAAGAGACGCCCAAAGGCAAGTGTAGCCTTATCTGATGTCACAGTGGAAACTGAAGACCTAGACCATGGAACAGATTTAAAGGGATGCCAAGTTGAGGCGAGGAATCAGTTTGCCTTTTACACGGTCTTTGGGAGACACCCCCCCCCCCCCTTTCTAAATCTTCCTGACACATTTGCTTTCTGAAATCCCATTTACTTAAATCTTGATAAAACTGATCCCTTTCCTACTAAAAGATCCTGAACTGGAAGGAAAGCTCTTTGGCAAGGAGGGTGAACTGAAAACTTTGAGTGACCTTCAAATTAGCTTCCTCCTTTCATCAAATCTTTTAAGGATCTCACGGAAGTATTCATGACCTTAGCTTTGACATCCTCTGGTAAAGCCTTGTGCAAGTAACAAAAACTCATTACTGACCAAGTAGCAACAGCTCTGGATACAACATCAGCAGAGGTATAAGAACACTTCAAATAATGGTGAGTTATCTTAGAAACACAGGCTATTAAAGAATTCAGAGAAATCTTAATCTCTGACAAAGGGAGATTACGAGTTTGAGTTGCATCTTTCATTTTCAAAACTTCAAAAGTTAACAGAAAAAGAATATACTTTCTTCTAAATCCATCAATCACATCCATTTATCACAGGGTCTCTACTGGGACCTCTCCTGTTTGGCATTTACTTTGCTGAAGTAAAAGCCAAAACCTAAGGACTCTGACCAAGTTTGCAGATGACTGCAAGCTAGGAGCAGTCACTGAATCCCCAAATGACTTTGCCATCCTGTAGGAAGGTTCAAGCTGAAATAGTGCCAAAATCATGAAATGAAACCAAATGCCAAAAAATGCATTACTATATCCTTTGGGAAGTAATCTACCCCAGCAAACTACCACATTGATAATACGCCTCTAAGAGTTGACCCAGTTGTACGGAATTTGGGAATTTTATGTGGACAGTGACTAAAGTCCTTCAATATTGCACAGCCTATAAACAAAGGGATTATTGTCTAGATCTAGGGAGGTCATCATCCCCTTTTATTCAACCCTCATCAGGCCAATTATTGAATATAATTTGCATGTTATCTGTCCAGACACGTACATCAAATGGAATGCCCAGAGATGCACCTTACTAAAAGGATACAAGGCCTAAACAACATATCCTACATGGACTGAATCAAAGCCCTGTCACTATACTCAGTATCCTACAGATTGATAAGAGATGACCTGTGTTTGGCACACAAGGCATCCTCTGACCCAATAATTATAGATTTGCTGCAAATCAGCAAGTCAAATAACATCAGAAATACTGCCTAGGGATCTAAATTTCTGCAACATCAACAGAACAGTTTGGGGGACAAGTACATCTTGCAGAAGACACTGCTGCTCTGGAGCAAACTCCCCATCCACATACCACAAAGTTCATCCCTGTACATATTCAAACGTAACTTGGATCAATGGATTGGAAAATTTACCCCAGGACTGCCCAATGTATGGACAGAGGCAGTTCCTAAATGTTTTACCCTATGCATGAACACCCTCAAATTATCTATGGCGTGATCCCAGTTATTCTCCTTGGGGGTAACACAATTAATCCAAAATGGTATGGACGAAACCAATATCCAACCAAATGGGATGGGTTAAATTTGAGCAAAAAAGAGAAACTGGCTAGGCTTAAAGTGGCCTAGGATTTTCCTATGCATATATGAATCTAAAGTTTTCCCCCTCATTGGCATAAGCAATAGCGTTAGTACTCAAAATGTTTGTTGGAAGTAAACGTAAACTAGTTTTGCCAAAGAGATAACTACAGGAGGTTTGAAAATAAAAACTTATGGGTCTATGGAACCTTATATTAGACTTTTGAGGGCAGGAGGTGGACTGTCAGGCATAATGCAAGCTGCCAAGAATCACCATCTAATGCTGGTAATACAGATGGAAAAGCAGCAGACTAAGGAAAATACAGCTGTAGTAAGTCATAGTATGTATGCTACTCTTCAGCGAGAGAATCCGAAGAAAAACTCTCTAGAATCAGATTCCCCTTTGTGCGGCATAGGCATTGGGAAAAGGGAAAAAGAAAAAAACACCAACTCCGGTCCTACAGACTGAGAAAATGTATATAACAGAGGGAATTTTTTTCTTTTAAGATTCTCTGAGGAATCAGAATTTAAAGAATAAATGGTTTGAAATAAGTCCTTGGCAAAACCCATCCAATCTTTCCTCTCATTTCTATGCGAAGCAGACATATCTAGCTTTGTTTGCTTTTCCTGTGAGATCCCTTGAAAAAGACTGACGAAAAGGAGGAGTTCTTCCCTGGGAATAGGGATTCTTAGGGCGACTTTACAGTAGAGCACTTACTGCTCTCCCCTCAGAGGGGGACAAGTGTAGTTCCCCTTACCTAAAGAGGACAGTCAAACAGCCACAATGGATGTGCCTGTCTCTTGGTCCTTAGCGGCTTCATAAGAAGCAATGCCAGAGGACTGAGAAAAATTCACCAGCGGTCCGAGGACCCAGAATTGACCACAGCAGTCTCACTCACCGTCAGCTGTGGCAGTGAGGAAGACTGCTTGAAGTCTGAAGACTCCCATAAAAAAGTACAGTTGTGTACACTTACCATAAATGTAGATATTAGAGTGTATTCACTGTTGCAGTTATCACACTTCGGTTATCTGCCTGCAGGTAGCCCTCAGTTGGCCCAAATACCAGAGACTTATTATTTTTGTGCCGATTGCTGTCACTCCAGGACTGATGTCAGGGGTATAAAAACAGGCAGCCAACACCATTACATCTGGTTTTTCTTGCCCCAAAGGTCAGGAGCCCCCCAAAATAAGGAGCTAAGTTATGGTGGGGAAAACACCACCAGTAAAAAGTAAAAATAGACAGAGAGGAGAGAGAAACAGACAAGGGGGCTGGAGGGAAACCACGACTGAAACAGTGAATACACTCGAACATCTACATTTATGGTAAGTGAACACATCTGTACTATGTGTTGCAGTCATCACACTTGGGTTGATTTCCAAAGCTGAAGAAAGGGTGGAGGCAGTCAAGAAGAGTTGGGGCTGGTTAGTATGCCCTGCAGGTCGGCTGTTGCAAAACCCGCCCTGGATTTGGAAAAGATAGGCAGGTGATAATGCTTGGTGAAGGTGTGTACAGAACTCCAGGTAGCAGCTTCCAGAATGTCCCTGGTAGGGAGTCTCCTGAGGAATGTGTTCTGACCCCTGAGGGGTTGGTTTTCCATGGTGCTTGCAGCAAAAATGGATACAGTGTGCTATCCATTTGGAAGTTTTGTTTTGAAATGGCCTTGCCCTCTGCCCCGGTGCAAAGTTGAATAGTAACTGGTCAGATTTCCTGAATGGCTTAGTCTTATCAAGGTAGAATTTGAGCTGTCTGTGCACGTCCAAGGAGTGCAGGATCCCTTTTCCCCTTTATTTTGAGGATTAGGGAAGAAGGTTGGCAAATGGATAGATTGGTTAAGAACCACACTGGACACCACTTTAGGCATAAAGGAAGGGTTAGTCCTGAGGGAAACCCAGTCAGCATGGGAAATAATGAAGGGTTCCACAGCCATAAGTGTTTGTAGCTCAGACACTCTTCTAGCTGAAGTGATGGCCAGAAGCAAGGCTGTTTTCCAAAAGAGGAATTTTAACTCTGCTGACGCTGCAGGCTCAAAGGGGGCGGGGGGTAGCGTGAGCTTTTCCAGTACAAAGTTAAGGTCCCAAGCAGGGGTGGGTGCTCTCCTTGGTGGCCTTAAGTTGTTTGCCCCTCCCAGGATCTGTTTGATGAGAGGGTGAGAGAAGAGAGGTGGCTCAGTGTTGTAATGAGCCGAGATAGCAGAGGCATGGATCTTAATGGACGAAGAAGGATAGGCCTCTGTGGAGTAGATTAGCCAGGTAATCCAGGATTAGAGGTAAGGAGGGCAGTGTTGTATCCTCTCCTTTAGACAGAGTCCAGGAACAATACCTTTTCCACTTATCAACATAGGATTTCCTTGCACTGGCTTCAAGAATGATGTCCTACATCTGCTTGCTTAGGCTGGTCACTGGGGGAGAATTTAAGGAATAAGCCAGGCTGCAAGACTCATGGTTTACAGATGTGGATGCAAGATCTGTCCCACCTGTTGAGTGTGGAGGGGTGGGATCTGGGGTAGGTGCCAGAGTGGCACTGGTGACCGACTGCGCAGTAGTGGGTACCAGTGCTGGCGTGGCCAGTCTGGGCTGATCAGGATTGTCCTTGGTCTGTCCTGTCTTATCTTGAGCAATATTCTTGACAGAAGAGGCAGAGGGGGAATGCATAGATTGAGAGGCTTTCTCACTGGGAGGATAGAGCGCATCCACTTTCCCGGCCCTGCTGCGAGGTGTCCTGGTGCAGAATTTGCTGAGCTGGTGATTGCAGGTGGAGGTAAAGAGGTCCACCTCTGGGATCCCCATTTCTGGATCAGAATGTTGAAGGTGCTGGGGTCTAATTGCCACTCGTGTGGGTCTAGGAGATTTCTGCTTAAATAGTCTGCCAGAGTGTTTTGTTTGCCTGGCAGGAATTGAGCTTGCAGATGAATATGCATGTCCAAGGCCGTGTTCCACAGGGCCATGGCTAGCCTGCATAGTGGGTAAGAGTGGATTCCCCCCCTGCTTGTTGATGTACCACATAACTGTGGTGTTGTCTGTTTTTATTAGCAGGGGTCCTGGTGAGAGTAGGGACCTGAAATCTGTCAGAGCATGCTGCTGGCATCTCTTTTTGGTTGATGTGCAGATGAATCTGACTTGGGCTCCAGTGGCCCTGAATGCACTTGTCATCCAGGTGTGCCCCCCAGGCATAGTCTGATGAGTCTGCGGTTAGGGTCTGGGGGGCGAGGGGTTGAGTAAAGAAAGTCCCTTGTTGTGGTTGCATGCTGCTGCCCACCAGAGAAACTCTGTCCTTAGACAAGGTATGATAGGTATGACGGTTTTCAGGTCCTGAGAATGTTGGCACCAAAGACTTTTTAAGTACCACTGAAATTTCCTCATATGCAGTCTGGCATATGGAATTAGTAGGATGCAACAGGCCATGAACCCTAGGGCCTGCAGGATTTTCCATGCGGATAGCTGGGTTCTGGTGGCCATTTGAGTGAAGTAGCCAGTCAGATAGGCTTGTTTTTCTACAGTAAGGAATGCCATCTGGGATGCTGAGTCCAGGCTTGTTCCCAGTAATACAATCTTTTGACTGGGAACCAGATTTGATTTTTTTTCGTTGATAGTGTACCCCAGGGAGGTCAGAAGGTTCTTTACAAATATCAGGTGATGCAAAAGCGGTTTCTGACTGTCCGTCTGAATCAGGCAATCTTCCAAGTACGGGTACATTTGAATTTTTCTCTGGCTGCAATAGGCAATGGCTGGAGCCATGCATTTTGTGAATACTCTGGGAGCAGTGGACAAGCCAAAGGGAAGTGCAGAGAACTGATAATGCGTAGATCCTGCCCTGAAACATAGGCATTTCCTGCATGAGTCCCTAATAGGGATGTGTAGATAGGCTTCTTATAGGTCTAGGGTGGCTAACCAGGCATCTTTGGACAGCAGAGGAAGATGCTGAAGGGTGACCATTTTGAATTTTGGTACCACCAGGAAGGTGTTTAGAATGGAAAGATCTAGGATTGGTGCCAAGTGCCCTCTTTTCTGGGTACCAGGAAAAGTCTGGAATAGAACCCTTAACCTATCTGTTCTGCAGGGACAAGGTGGATTGCCCTTATGGAGAGCAGGGACTGAACTTGACTTTGTGCCTCTGCCCACTGGTTTGGAGGAAGGTCTGGGAACCCTTTTCGGGTTGGCAGTGAGTGGAAGTAAAATTTGTACCCCTGGGGTACAATGTTGAGGACCCACCGGTCTTCGGTGATGGAGGTCCAGGTATCTGCATGATGGGCAAGTTTTCCTCCTAGGGCACGAGCAGTTGTGCAGAGGTGGGGAGTGCAGTAGAGAAGTCATTGGGAATTCTTTCCGTAATGGAGTGGCTTTGCACTCCCTGCTTTAGAGGTGGATGCACTCCATTGCTTAGATCTCTGCATACCCTGAGACTGTAGTCTGAGGGGTCTGTTTCCCCTGGGTCTAGTTTGAGATGGCCTTGAGGGGGCTGGAAAAGACCAATGTTTCAATGGGCAATGCCTACTGAATCTAGGAGGCTGTACTTGCAAAAATTCTTTTGACTGTCTACATAGATTTAGCTTTCTCTTCCATCTTTTTTAGAACCTCTTCTGCTTTGGTGCCAAACAGACTGTCCTTGTTCAAAGGAGTGTCTAGTAACTTTGATTTGACATGGTCCTACACTCACATACATACCTGGGAAAGGCTGGCACAAATTCACCAGATGTGTCCTCTCTCTCCAGTCTATAAGATAGATTGCTGCGACCAGTCAAATACTCAAAGGCTCTTGCAAACAGCAACCAATTATACTGTGTGTCAAATTAATACCAATATAAATGGCAGTGTGTGACCATAGTAGTAAGGCTTATCGGAGTGGCCACAGTGTCACTAAAATAAGCACAAATACTCTCAAAATATTTTCTAAAAGACCAGCCACAATAAAAAGGTATAAAATATTTAATAATGGAAAATAAAGAACAGAAAAATACTTAATATTTAGTTACAATAAACAGAGTTTCAGTCACAGGAAATATAAAAAATATAACACAGCTGGATATAATCTCACAGATGCAGAAAAATACTAAACTAATCTCACTGTATTATTCCCAACTGAACTAAAGAGAAACTGTCCCTAGTTAACTTGTTTAATATCGCAAGGTAAGATGTACACTGCTGAGATGTTCACTTCCACAAAGCAAGACGAGATACTTACACACTAACTGAACTGACTTAACAACTGAACTGTGATAACTGACAGATCTTTTGTATCAGATTCCAAAGGAAAAAAAAACTGCTGTTGTCAAGAGTTCTGTCCTTCAGCTGGTTATAGAATGACATCACATATAGTCACCTGACTGGCACAATACACATTCAGAACTCTTACTACTGCAGCATTTTTAACATAAGCAACTTTTATAAAGTACAGTTGTGTACACTTACCATAATTGTAGGTGTTCTAGTGTATTCACCGTTGCAGTCATCACTAGTGGGTTTTCCCTGCTGAGTAGCCCTTGGCTGGCCCGAATACCAGAGTAAAGATTTTCCCTCCAGTGTCGGCTGCAGTCGCCAGGGACTGACAGCAGGTCATCAGTGGTATAAAGCATGGCAGCTGATGCCATTACATCAGTTTTTCTTGCCCTAACCTACAGGAGCCCTGTCCAGAAGGCCTGAGTAAGGCCAACCTGGAGGAAGCTCACAGGCATATAAAGATGTGAATGTATTTTAGAGAAAAATAGGAGGAAGGAGGGAGGTAAACTATGACTGCAACAGTGAATACACTCAAACATCTATATTGATGGTAAATGTACACAAATGTACCATGTTCTTAGTGTTTCACTGTTGCAGTCATCACTAGTGGGAAGATTCCCAAAACTGAATTAAGGGTGGATGGAAACAAGGGAAGAAGAAGAACAGGTTGGACTGTTCTAGGTAGGGGCAAGCATGCCATGAAGAATTGCAGAGGCAAAGCCTGCCTGGGTTTTGGAGAACAGAGGAAAGTAATAAGTGTTTGGTGAAAGTGTGGACCAAAGTCCAAGTTGCAGCTTCTAGGATGTCCTTGGTAAGGACCCCTCTTAGGAAAGCAGTGGAAGTAGATGCTGCCCTATTGGAATGAGTATGAATAGACTTGGGTGGAATTTTCCCATGAAAATGGTAGCAGAATTGGATACAGTGTGATATCCATTTAGAAGTGGTATGCTTGGAAATAAGTTTCCCCTCTGACCTTGGGGTGAAGCTGACCAGGAGTTGGTCAGTCTTCCTGACAGACTTAATTCTATCCAAATAGTATCCAAGTTGTCTGTGCACATCTAGTGAATGAAGGATTCTTTCCCCCCTGTTCTGTGGGTTAGGAAAGAAGGTGGGAATACCCTGGTTCAGTGTCATGTTCGACACTACCTTAGGCATAAAGGAGGGATTAGTCCTAAGGGACACCCTGTCTTCATGGAAGATAATGAAGGGCTCAATGGCCATGAGAGCCTGGAGCTCGGAAACCTTCTTAGCTGACGTTATGGCTAGCATGAAGGCGGTCTTCCAGGAAAGATGTTTCAGTTCTGCTAAGGCAGCTGGTTCAAAGGCAGGTAAGGTCAATTTTTCCAAGACATAATTTAGGTCCCAGGCAGGTATGGATGGCCTGATGTGAGATACCCATCTAAGGAATTGTTTTATCAGGGGATGGGAGAACAAAGGCTGCTCTGTATGAAAATAGGCAGAGATAGCAGAGGCATGAATTCTTACGGAAAGGAATAATCTTTTTTTCACTAGCTCTGCCAGGTAGTCTAGAATCAGAGAGACAGATGCCTGGGAGCTGCCTGCACCTTTAGTTTTGCAGCAGGAATTGAATCTCTTTCATTTTTCTGAGTATAATTTTCTGGTGCTGGGTCTCCTTAATTATGTCCAGGACCTGCTTGTTCAATAGTACTTCCGCGGTGGTGTAGCGGTAGCATTGTTGCCTCACAGCAAGAGGTTCTCCCGTTCAGTGCCTTCTGTGTGGAGTCTGCATGTCCTCCACGCGGTCGAGTGGGCGTTCGAAAGACATACGTTGAATGGGCGTGCCTTCGTTGAAGGTTGGGCGTCGGGCTGGCAACTCGACACTATAAAAACCAACTGCCAATCATTAGCGGACCAAAGTTTCGCTGTGGTGACCCCTAACCGGGAAAAGCCGAAAGACAAACAACAATCTGCATGCTCAATAGTGGGTTATCATCAGCCTTTGGGGTATCAGCCATGTGGATAAGTTGAGAGTTTATAGATTCGGGTGCAGTACTGACCCTCTTTGCTTGAGTTAGAAGTCCTTCTGTGAGAGGCAGGTTCCTTGATTAGGCTGAGCAGCAAGGGGTACCAATGTTGCCTGGGCCAATTTGGAGCAATTAGGATGGTTCTTGGCCCTTCCCTCCCTAATATTTAGCAGTACCTTTGCTATCACTGGCAAGGGAGGAAATGCGTAAACAAACAGGTTGTCTCAGTGGAACGATAGAGCATCCACCTTCCAGACTTCTGGGGGGAACTCCCTGGTGCAGAACCGGTCTAGCTGGCTGTTCTGCATGGAGGCAAAGAGGCCCACCTCTGGTGTTCTCCAAGCCTGTGAGATACAGAGGAAGGTCTCCTCTAAAGGTGCCATTCATGGGGGTCTAAGGAGTTTCTGCTGAGGTGGTCTGCTAGGGTATTGTGCTCTCCTGGAATGTAATGGGCTATCAGATGAAGGCCCATCATAGTCTGCCAGAGAAGTATGGCTAGAGGCCAAAGACTGTAACAGTGTGTTCCCCTCCTGCTTCCTGATGTACCACATGACTGTGGTATTGTCTGTTTTTATGAGGAGCACCCCTGGATTCAGATGGGTCTTGAAAGATGTGATAGCTCTGAGTACTGTCATTATTTCCTTTTGGTTGACGTGCAGGTGTAGGTCCCTGTGGTCCCAAGTGCCTTGGGTGCACATGGTGCCAAAGTGTGCCCCCCCCCCCCCCAAGCTTTGTCTGAGGCATCCAAGGTGATAGTCTGGCCATAGGGAAGAAATAGAAAGGGTAAACCCTTGTTCAATGAGGTTTCTGCCCACCATAAGAGCTCGGCTCAAGCAGTGGATAAGGGGCAGATGCATCTCCACAGACAGTGTGCTGGCACCAAAGGTTTTTTAGGTACCACTGCAGTTTTCTCATGTGCAGTCTGGCCAAGGGCACCAACAGGATGCCATGTACCCCAGCGCTTGAAGAAACTTTCTTGCTGTGAGGTGCTTTCTGTATGCCAAATGGGACGAGTATTGGGGCAGGAAGTTCTGTTTTTCTGGCGAGAGGAAGGCTCTTTGGGTGGCTGTGTCCAGGAGAGCTCCCAAGAAGGAGATCTGTCTGGTGGGCTGGAAATTTGATTTTTCCTTGTTGACGGTAAAGCCTAGAGAGGTATAGGGCTGTGACAAAGTCGAAGTCTTGCAGGAGCCTTTCCCTGCTGTCTGCCTGGATGAGGCAGTTGTCCAGATATGGGTATATTTGGATGTTTTGCTGCCTGCAGAAGGCAATGACTGCAGCCAGGCATTTGGTGAAAACCCTGGGAGCAGTAGATAAGCCAAAAGGCAGAGCAAAGAACTGAAAGTGTTGTGAGCCTGCTCTGAAGTGAAGGAACTTTCTGCAGGACTCCCCTTATTGGAATGTGAAGGTAGGCGTCCTTTAATGAGCCAGGCATTTGGGCTCAGCATGGGTAAGAGTTTTTGGAGTGTGAGCATTTTGAATTTTGGCACTTGCAGGGAAAAGTTTAGTGTGGATAGATGCAGAATAGGGTGCCAAGTGCCCTCTTTCCTGGGCACCAGGGACGACCCTTTTCCGGTTTGTTCCTTTTGTACAGGCTCCATTGCCTTTTGTGCACAGAGTTTCTGAATTTGTTGGAGTGCCTCTGCTCTTTGATTTGATGGTATGTCTGGTTACCCTGTTAAAGTTAGTGTTTCTTTGAAGGAGAATCTGTATCCCTGAAAAATGATTTTTTAGGACCCATTGATCCTTTGTGATGGATAGCCAACTGTCTTTGTATAGGGATAGCCCTCCTCCTAACCTTTGACGGGTGGGCGTGGGACACAGGCGGGAGGAAAAGTCATTGCAAGTCCTTAGGGTAGGGAGTGGACTTAGAAATCCCTGCCCTGGGTGTAGTAGAGGTCCATTGCCTGGGCTTCTGTTGTCATTTGGTTGTTGACTGGCTGGTCTGTCACTGCAGGCTTTCCTTTGTCCAGGTCTAGATTGGGAAGGAAAGGACCAGTGTATGGAGGGGAAAGTTCCTGCTGAATCTGGGAGGTTGAACCTGGAGGAAGTCTGCCTGCCATGATTTGGCTTTATCCTCTATTTTCTTGATCGCCTCCTTAGCCTTAGGATCCAAACAAGCGGTCCTTATCTAGGAATCTGGATTTAACATGATCAGGCAGAGATTGTTCTTTCAGCCATTCATGCCTCCTAATGACTGACCCCGCCACAGCAGGTCTGCTAAAGGCTGCCAGGGCATCGCATCCACAGTGTAGGGAACGCTTTGCCACTTGAGAGGTTGAGCGCAAGAGCTCCCCTAGCTCCCTGGAATTAGAGCTGTCTGGCAAGGATGAAATCTTCAGTTTTAATAGTTCCAAGGTATGCTGCTGACATTCCAACATACGGAACTGGCAGTTAAGAGCTCTGATAGCCAAGGTAACAGAGGTATACACTTTTTTACCCCATCTGTCTAGAGCTCTACTGTCCTTGTCTGAAGGAATAGGATTTTTTGATCAACTGTTCCTAGCCCCTTGGGTCCCTGGGTGATGACCTCTGGGTCTGCTGCAGGATTTCTAAACAAGTACTTGTGGGAGTCTGGCACCCTGTAATACCTATCTGGCTTTCTAGGTGCAGGGAGGAGGGCATCAAGAGTGAGGCTAGACTCAATAAAAACATCCTCCACCACCTCCAAAATGGGAGGGATGGCTAAGGGTTGCTGCTGGGGGAGATCCAGAAACTCCCTTAGTCTCTTCTTAGACTGGGGGTAATCCTGAGCTTCCCAGCGGAAATGTTCCCCAAGGATGTGCAAGGTCTCTCCAAAGTATAGGTCCTCGGGGGGGGGGGGGGGTGCAGAAGGGATGGATTCCTCTGCATCAGAATCCGCAAAGGAGGTAAGGGGCTGTTGTTCATCATCAGAATCCAAATACTCAGATTCTTCAGTGTCATGTTCTGATAGAATCTCTGGGGAAGATCCCTTTTCCTTTTGGATGGAGTGGTCTGGTTACCTCTGATAAGAGAAATAAGGTACTCAGCCATCTTAAGTTGTTGTGACTGAGCAGGTTGGACTTGAAGATGGCAGCTAGGAATAGTTTTTCCTAGGAGTGGTCTTTACTCTTAGGCCTCAGTGTTTCCATGAGCCTGTGAGTAGCTATAGCCGGTGGCATGGTGGTCGTTTTTTGTCTACCGTCGGTTGTCTGAAAAACCTCCTCGGAAGCAGGTGCCTGCATAGTGGCTCTGGACCCAACTGCGGGGCAGACAACTGAAGTATCGGCAGACTGTTCTGGTGGCGTACTGGACTCCAAAAATGTCTCTGTAGAGGCCCGTGAAGGAATCGAGTCGGGCATCGAGGGCTGCGTAGGCGCCTCACTGAATTCCGGAGAGCTGATGATGGACTTCAAGGAGGAGTCATCTGAAGGCCTAATTTTAAGTGGTCTGTCCTTTTCTTTATCTTTTCTCTTTTTGGGAATATCCACTGCATAATGACCGATGGATGCCATTTTGTAATGCGCAGACCTATTTCTGAAATGTCTGGCTACAACTTCTGCTCTTTGGCGAATGATCTTAGAATTAAAGAGGGCGCAGAACCAACACCTGGGAACATCGTCGTCTGGGCCTAAATAAGTTACACACAGGTTATGAAAGCCTCTGTGTGGTATTCCACAGCGAAGACAATTATTTATTAATTATTATTTATTAATTATTATTTTTCAGACATCAGTTAGTGCAAAAAAAAAAAAAATCCCCAACGGGGTACTTGGCTTTAGTCATTTTCAACTTCACTCTGGCAACGACTAACCAACACACACAAACTGTTTCTGCTTCGTGCTCCAAGAAAGACTGATGTAATGGCATCAGCTGCCCAGCTTTATACCACTGACGACTTGACGTCAGTCAGTCCCTGGTGACCACAGCCGACATAGGAAGGAAAATCTTTACTCTGATATTCTGGGCCGGCTGAGGGCTACCCAGCAGGGATAAAGTACAGTTGTGTACCTACCATAAATGTAGATGTTTGAGGGTATTCACTGTTGCAGAGGCTACCCGCAGTCGGCTTGAATTCCAAAGTCAAGGTCCGGCGTCTGTTGCTGTCACCTCCTCCCTGACGTCAGTGCATCAGGGGTATAAAAGATGCAGCCGCCATTTTCTTCAGTTTTTCTTGCCCCAGATGTCAGGTGCCCCTAAAAGGGTAGGATAAAAATATGTCTATAAAGCATGCATGCATCAAGTAACAAGTTTCCTCCATCTACAAGCAAATACACCACATAGGTTGTATAGAATACAGAAGTACAGATAAGGTCCAGCAAAGATAAGGGGGATGGTGGGTGGGTAACCTGGACTGCAACAGTGAATACACTCGAACATCTACATTTATGGTAGGTACACAACTGTACTATGTTCATCGTGTTTCACTGTTGCAGTCATTACAATTGGGTTGAATCCCAAAGCTAAGGTTGGGAGGCTGGAACTAAATAGAATTAGGAGCGGCTATGAGGCCCTGCAGGACTGCAGTGGCAAAGCCTGCCCTGGATTTGGAGTAGAGTGGTAAGTGGTGGTGCTTTGTAAAAGTGTGCACCGAACTCCAGGTTGCAGCCTCTAAAATGTCTTTGGTTGGCACTCCTCTGAGGAAGGCTGCTGAAGTGGCTGCTGCTCTGGCTGAATGTGGCCTAATGCCCTTAGGCACTGATTTGCCATGTTGAGAATAGCATAAACAAATGGAGTGACCTATCCACTTTGAAATAGTCTGCTTTGAGATGGCCTTTCCTTGCGATCCTGCAGCATATGCTACCAGTAATTGCTCAGTCTTTCTGAAAGCTTTGGTTCTGTCCAAGTAGAAGCGCAGTTGTCTGTGTATGTCCAAAGAATGCAGAAGTTTCTCACCCTTATTCTGTGGGTTAGGATAAAAGGTAGGCAAATGAATAGTTTGGTTGAGGGCCACACTGGACACTACCTTAGGCATAAATGTGGGGTTTGTCCTTAGAGAAACCCACCTGGATGGAAAATGATAAAAGGTTCCACAGCCATGAGTGCCTGTAGCTCTGAGACTCGTCTTGCAGAGGTTATTGCTAGGAGCAGAGATGTTTTCCATGTTAAAAATTTTATATCTGCTGTAGTGGCTGCTTCAAAAGGAGGCAGAGTGAGTTTTTCCAAGACATAATTGAGGTCCCATGCAGGTATTGGTGATCTCCTTGGAGGCCGCAAGTTTTTGGCTCCTCTGAGGTACTGCCTTAATAAAGGATGAGAAAAAAAAGGTGGCTCTGTATTGTAATGAGCTGAAATGGTAGAGGCATGAATCTTAATTGATGAAAAGGATAGGCCTTTGTCCAGCATCTCAGTTAAGTATTGCAAAATCTGAGGGATATTTGGAAAGTACAGTTTTGTACCTACCATAAATGTAGATGTCCGATAGGAATGCATCTGCAGTCCTTACAAATGGGTTGTCCTGTCGTCAGGCAGCCCTTCGGTCGGCCGGATTCCAAAGTCTGGGTCTGGCCTCGGCTGGTGTCGCACTTCACCCGACGTCACAGCTGCAGTTATTCGGGTATAAAGGCATCAGCCGACGCCATTTTCCTCAGTGTTTCTTGCCCCAGATGCCAGGTGCCCTCTAGGAAGGCTAAATTTGGAGAAATGCCAATGATTCCAAATAGCAGAGAGCAAACACAAAAAATAAGCATGTATGTACATATATACAAACAAATACACCATAATAGATTCCCCCAGCTAGCTATAAGATGGGCAAATACCCTAGGAGTACCACAGAGGGAAGGGTGGGTAATCCTGACTGCAGATGCATTCCTATCGGACATCTACATTTATGGTAGGTACAAAACTGTACTATGTCCTTCAAGGATGCATCTGCAGTCCTTACAAATGGGTAGAATACCATAGCCAAACTGGGGGAGGAGGCAAAATAAAGTTATGGTGTAGTTAAGATCCCTTGCAAAACAGCAGTGGCAAAACCTGCTCGGGATCTAGAGTATAAAGGTAAATTGTAATGCTTGGCAAATGTATGCACGGAGCTCCAAGTGGCAGCCTCTAAAATGTCCTTGGTAGCCACTCCTCGTAGGAAAGCTGTGGTAGTAGCTGTAGCCCTTGTAGAGTGAGGCCTGATGTTTTCTGGAGTTTTCTTTCCATGGTAGGAGTAACAAAATCTAATGCAATTTCCTATCCACTTGGAGATTGTCTGTTTTGAAATTGCTTTTCCTTCCATTCCTGTTGCATATGCTACCAGTAGCTGGTCAGTCTTTCTATTGCACTTGGTCCTGTCCAGGTAGTAGCGTAATTGTCTATGTACATCCAAGGTATGCAACAGTCTTTCTCCCCTGTTCTGCGGGTTGGGGAAGAATGTAGGTAGGTGGATAGCCTGATTTAAAGATACTCTGGAGACCACCTTAGGCATAAAAGTAGGATTTGTTCTCATGGACACTCTATCTTGATGGAAGATCAGGAAGGGTTGTACTGCCATTAATGCCTGTAGCTCAGAAACCCTTCTTGCTGAAGTGATTGCCAGCAGGAAAGCAGTTTTCCATGATAAGTATTGTAATTCTGCTGTTGCTGCTGGTTCGAAAGGAGGAAGTGTCAATTTTTCTAGCACAAAGTTCAAGTCCCATGCTGGCAATGGTGGCTTCCTAGGAGGTTTTACATTTTTAACTCCTCTCAGAAATTGCCTGAGTAGAGGATGTGAGAAGACTGGAGGATCCAAGTCGTATTCTGCTGAAATAGCCGATGCATGAATCTTAATGGAAGAATAGGACAGGCCTTTGTGGAAGAGCTCTGCCAAGTATTCCAGGATGTTGGCTATGTTTACCAGTGACACATCTTCTCCTTTTGCAGCACTCCAAATGAGATATCTTTTCCATTTTGCTGAATAATTTTTCCTTGTTGAGGGTCTGCGAGCCTCCAGGATAATGTCTTTAACCCTTTGGGATAAATTTGGGTTAATTGGTCTTATGCAATGTTCCAGGCAGTCAGCTGCAGAGTTTTCAGGTTTGGGTGCAGGATGTTGTAGTTGTTCTGTGTTAACAGCAAGGGAACCAGGGGTAGGGGCCATATTTGTTCCCGAGACATGCTCCTCAGTAATGGGTACCAATGTTGTCTTGGCCAGTCTGGAGCTATCAGAATGATCCTTGGACGGTCCTCTTTGATCTTCAATAGCACCTTGTGCATCAAAGGAAGTGGTGGGAATGCATATGTTGTCAGGTTTTTCCAACTGAAAGATAGGGAGTCCACCTTCCAAGCAAGTGGGTGGTACGTCCTTGTGCAGAATTTCTTTAGCTGGTGATTGCGTGGGGATGCAAATAAGTCTATTTCTGGGAGTCCCCATTTTCTTGTAATGGTTTTGAAGATGCTCGGATGCAGCATCCATTCGTGGGCATCCGTGGTAGTCCTGCTTAGTATGTCTGCTAGAATGTTTTCTTTTCCTGGTACAAAAATTGCTTGTAACTGAATGTTGTAGCTCAGGGCCACATTCCAGAGGTCCATTGCCATCCGGCATAGAGGGTACGAATGTGTGCCTCCCTGTTTGTTGATGTACCACATAACTGTGGTGTTGTCTGTCCTTATCATCAATTGACCTTGTCGGAGAAATGGTCTGAATGTCTGAATTGCCAGTTTTACTGCCAGCATTTCCTTTAGATTTATGTGTAGGTGCAGCTGGTCTTGAGTCCATAAACCTTGTATGCACTTGTCTAGCATGTGGGCCCCCCAACCGAGGTCTGAGGCGTCCGTCGTGATGGTTTGGCTTGGATGAGTCCTGTGGAAGGGCAATCCTGTGTTTGATTGACAGGCCTGAGCCCACCATAGGAATTCTTGCTTCAGGCATGGAATTATTGGAATTTGTGTTTCTAGGCTGTGCTTGTGTTGAGACCATAAATTCCTTAGGTACCACTGTAACTTTCTCATATGCAGTCTGGCATGTGGGACCAATATTATGCAGGATGCCATGAAGCCCAAGGCTTGTAGGACTTTTCTTGCTGTTAGATGGTTCTGCTTTGTTAATGCCAAGAAGTAGAGAGGTAGTTGCTCCTGTTTTTCTACTGTTAGGAATGCCATTTGTTTTGATGTGTCCAGCTCTGCACCCAAAAGGTTATCCTTTGGGATGGTATCAGCCTTGACTTTTTGATATTGACTGTATATCCCAGGGCTTGTAGTAGGTAAATGACCCTTTTCAAGTCTTCTGCTAGCTTGTTTTCGTTGTCCGCTTGTATCAGGCAGTCGTCCAGGTAAGGGTAGATTTGGATTCCCTGAAGCCTGCAATGAGCAATTACTGATGCCAGGCATTTCGTGAACACTCTGGGCGCAGTAGATAAGCCAAAGGGCAATGCTGAGAGTTGATAATGCTCTGATCCTGCAAGAAATCTGAGGTATCTTCTGCAATTTGGTCGTATGGGGACGTGCAGGTATGCCTCCTTGAGATCTAGAGTTACCAGCCAAGACTCCTTGCCCAGCATGGGAAGAAGCTGCTGTAGAGTCAGCATTTTGAATTTTGGAACAATGAGGAATGTGTTTAAAGCGGACAGGTCGAGAATAGGTCTCCATTTGCTCTCTTTTCTTGGTACCAGGAAGAGTCTGGAGTAGAATCCCTTTCCTTGCTCCATAGATGGTACCTTTTCTACAGCTCTCATCCTTAATAATTGAGATATTTGTTTTAGAGCTTCTGCCTTTTGATTTGGAGGTAGGTTTGGCATTCCTCTCTTCCCTGGTAGAGTATGGAAGTGAAACCTGTAACCTTGGTCTATTGTCTGCAAAATCCACTTGTCTCTTGTGATGTAATGCCAGTTTGTTGAAAATAAGGCTAGCTTCCCGCCTAAGGGTGCTTCTAGTTGTTCCCTGGTAGGCGGTGCCAGAGCCAAGTCACTGTGATTGTCCTGTAGTTGCGGTGGTGGTTGTGTCTGTGGCTGTACCTTGCTGGTTGTTACCCTGCCACTGGCGTCCCCTGTAGGCACCCCTGGATTGGCTTCTGCCTCTTGAACGCCTATTCCTGCCTCTCTGAGCTCTGGAGGAGTCTGGAAAGGACCAATTCTTGGAGGGCCAATTCCTGCTAAACCTTGGAGGTTGGACCTGTAAGAAATCTTTCACTGTTTGGACAGATTTTGCCTTCTCTTCCATCTTCTTCAGCACCTGTTGTGCAGGAGAACCAAACAAATTGATCTTATCCATGGGAGCATCTAATAGTTTTGATTTGACATGGTCTGGTAAGGCCTGCTCTTTTAACCATGCATGCCTTCTGATAACTGTGCCAGTCATGGCTGATCTAAAGGAAGCCTCCAGTGCATCATAGCCGCATTTTAAAGAATGGTTACTGACTTGCTGAATGTTATGTACCATTTCCTGAACAGATTTTTGTCTAATGGTTCATCAGAGGACAGCTTTTTGGTTAACTGGTCTAGCATAAATTCTTGATACTGGATCATGTGAAATTGACAGTTCAAGGCCCTAGCTGAAAGAGTAGCAGAAGTGTAAACTTTTTTACCCCATCTCTCTAAAGACCTGGATTCCCTTTCAGAGGGGAGGGGTTTTTTGGCAGAGGTAGCTGCTACAGCCTTAGGTCCTTGGGAGATAGTCTCGGGATCTGCAAAAGGAGCCTTATACAAATGGCAATGCATGTCCGGGACCCTGTAGTACCTATCGGGCTTAGCAGGGGCCGGAGGAAGAGAATCAGGAGCAGTACAAGCATCATTAAATGCATCATCTACAACAGAAAGAACTGGAGGTATGGCTAAAGGCCTATGTTGAGGTAAACGCAGAAAGGTTCTAAGCCTTTTTCTGGAGTCTGAAAAATCCTGGCCCTGCCACTGAAATTGTTCCCTCATAGCATGCAAGGTTTCTCCAAAGGAAAATTCCTCAGGCGGAGAGGCAGAAGGGATGGACTCTTCAGCATCAGAGTCTTCATAAGGGGAGAAAGGAGCCTCTGGAGGGTCTGTAATATCTGAATCATCAGAGGAATCATCTGTAGAAACTGGCTCAGGGGGCTCTGCTCTAGGCCTCTTCTCTGGAGGTGGGTAAGAGGCCCTGTCTGGTTGAGGTTGGGATCCCCGGATTAAAGAAATGAGATCCTCTGCTAAACTAAGCATTTGTGAACTAGAGCTAGGCCTGTGAGAGGGGGTCTTAGCAGGCACAGATTTAGTAGCTTTAGCTGCTTTAGCCCTGGCAAAGGCCTTAATAGACATGGCTGCAGGTGGCCTAGCAGCTCCACGTGCAGGGGTTGAAATATCCAAGGGAATCATGTCAGATAATTCCTGAGAAACTGCAACAGCAGGTGGGATTTCAGAAGCCGATTCCACCAGGTTGGAAGAGACCTCGGTAGAAGATAAGTTTTCGGCTGAAGGAAGAACCGCTTGCTCGGTTTCAGCCGAAACAGAGACACTCGCGGTTGGCTTAACCGCGGTTTTGGCCGAAACCACGGACCGCGAGTGTCGGTCCTTTTCCTTGCGCTTTTTAGATATTTGCGGAGTCGGAGGATCCGACGGCATGATATAAGCAAAATCGGAGCCGAAAAACTCTTCAGCAAATTCTGACCGACGTCTAAGCGTCCGCCGGTTAAAAGAAGCACAGGCTAGACAAGCTGCTACGTCGTGGTCTGGGTCTAAACAAGGTAAGCAGTAAGAGTGGAAATCTTTATGAGGTATTTGTTTCCCACAAGTTAAACAGTTATTCACTTTTTCTGACATCGGCTGAGGCAAGAAAGAGTCCCCAACGGGGTACTTAGCTTTTTAGAAGTCTTCGGTAGTAGTATTCGGTAGTAATCTCTGGTTCTGACCGACTGGCACTTGAGAACAGCTTCTGCTTCGGGCGCCACGCGGCAAGAAAGACTGGGGAAAATGGCGTCGGCTGATGCCTTTATACCCGAATAACTGCAGCTGTGACGGGTGAAGTGCGACACCAGCCGAGGCCAGACCCAGACTTTGGAATCCGGCCGACCGAAGGGCTGCCTGACGACAGGACAACCCATTTGTAAGGACTGCAGATGCATCCTTGAAGGACATCAATCATGTCAATTATGTGTGCCTGGTTCCAAGCACAGAATCTCTTCCATTTTTCTGCATAAGATTTTCTGGTACTGGGCCTCCTGGCCTCCAAGATAACATCCATCACCGCTTTGGAGAGAGGTGTGTTTTGAAAAGCTACATTATCCGCCATGCTGCCAGATTTAAGATACTGAGTTGGCTGTGCAGGACCCGATAGTTTTGTTGGGTCAGTAAGTGAGGAATTTGAGGTAATGTCCATGCTGGGCATTGAGTCAAGTTCCTTAGGATTGGGTACCAGTGCTGGGGGGCCAGTCTGGGGCAATCACTATCATTTTTGGCTTCTCTTGTCTGATCTTTAGGAGTACCTTGGGGAGGAGAGGCAGAGGGGGAAAGGCATATACTGTTAAGTTTTTCCAGCTGAAAGATAGAGCATCCACTTTCCATGCTTGCTTGTGATAAGTCCTTGTGCAGAATCTCTGTAGTTGGCAGTTGTGAGGAGAGGCAAATAGATCTATGTCCGGGCATCCCCAATTCCTTGTTATCATGTTGAAGACTTGTGGATCCAATTTCCATTCGTGGGGATCCATGAACTGCTTAGTTCGTCTGCCAGAGTATTTATCTTTCCTGGCAGGAATTGTGATTGCAGATGTACTTGGTAAGTCAATGCTGTGTCCCACAAAGACATGGCTAGTCTGCAAAGGGGGTAGGAATGTGTGCCTCCCTGCTTGTTTATGTACCACATGACCGTAGTATTGTCCGTCTTTATCAGTAGTTGTCCTGGATGAAGTAGATCCTTGAAGGCAGTCAGGGCATTTTGAACAGCTAGCATCTCTTTTTGATTGATATGTAGATGCATTTGGATTGCAGACCATGAGCCCTGAATACATCTTCCTGCCATGTGGGCCCCCCAGACATAATCTGATGCATCTGTTGTCAATGTCTGCCTGGCTGGGGGTATGGTGAATGGCTGCCCCTTGTTGTGGTGACAGGCCTTTGCCCACCATCCAAACTCCTGTTGCAGGCAGGGAATTCGTGTAATTATTGTTTCCAGGGTGTGGCAATGTTGAGTCCAAACACTTTTTAGATACCATTGTAGTTTCCTCATATGCAGTCTTGCATATGGAATTAGTAGAATGCAGGATGCCATGAAGCCCAAAACCTGCAGAATTTTTCTTGCAGTTAATTGGGTGTTTGTTGCCAACGTTTTGAAATAAGTAGTCAGTTGCCTTTGTTTGTCTGGCGTGAGATAAGCCATCTGGGCAGTTGTATTTAAGCTTGCACCCAGGAATATCATCTCTTGAGGGGGTACTAGTTTTGATTTCTTTTCGTTTACTGTGTGTACCTTAGGCATGTTAATAATCTTTTTACAAACACCAGATGCTGTAGTAGTATGTCCTTGTTCTCTGCTTGAATAAGGCAGTCGTCCAAGTAAGGATATATTTGTATTCCTCTTTGTCTGCAAAATGCAATTACTGGTGACAGGCATTTTGTGAAGACCCTGGGCGCAGTAGATAAGCCAAAGGGCAGTGCAGGGAATTGGTAGTGCATTGAGCCAGCTATGAATCTGAGGTATCTTCTGCATGATTGTCTGATTGGGACATGCAGGTATGCCTCTTTTAGATCTAAAGTTACCAGCCAAGCCTTCTTGCCCAGCAAGGGCAGAAGCTGCTGCAGAGTCAACATTTTGAATTTTGGAATATCCAGGCATGTGTTTAGAATAGATAGGTCCAGTACTGGCCTCCAGGCTTTGTCCTTTCTGGGCACCAAGAAAAGTAGAGTAAAATCCCTGTCCCTGCTCTTGCTGTGGTACTTGCTGAATGGCCCTCATGTCCATGAGGGATGAAACTTGCTTTTGTACCTCTGCCCATTGATTTTTTGGCAGGTCTGGCATAACGTTTGCCCTTGGCAGGGTGTGAAAGTGGAACCTGTAACCTTGTGACACTATGTTCAAGACCCATTTGTCCTGGGTGATTAGGTGCCAGTTTTGAGAAAAAAGTGCTAGTTTTCCCCCTAAAGGAGCTGCCAGAAGATAAGTGATTGGCGCTGGCAGGGGGAAGTCAGTGGGACTGCTTTCTATATGGCTGTGATTTGTCTTCTCCGCTTTTGGAGGTAGAAGCACCCCATTGTTTAGACCTGTATGAGCCTTGGGGCTGGGATCTGCCTCTAGGGTGTCTGTATCTGCCTCTTTGTGGCCTGTCTGACACTGGAAAGGACCAATTCTTTGTATGCCAGTGTCTGTTAAATCTTGGAGGCTGTACCTGTAAGAAATCCTTGACTGTTTGCATAGATTTGGCTTTGCCTCCATTTTCTTCAGCACCTCTTCTGCTTTAACACCAGACAAAGTGTCATGCTGTAATGGAGCATCTAATAATTTTGCTTCAACATGATCAGGCAGATTCTGTTCTTTTAACCAAGCATGCCTCCTAATGACAGAACCTGTAACGGCGGCTCTGCAGGAGGCCTCCAAAGAATCAAAACCACATTGTAAAGTATGCTTTCCAACTTGTTCAGCTGCATGAAATAAATCTTGCATTTCTTTATTTTCTGCACATTCAGAATTTGTCAACATTTTCTGTTTAAGCAGTGACACAACGTATTGCTGATATTTAAGCATATGAAACTGACAATTTAAAGCCCTTATAGCCAAGGTAGCAGAAGTGTAAATCTTTTTTCCCCATCTGTCCAGTGCCATGGAATCTCTGTCAGAGGGGGTAGGGTTTTTTGCAGTGGAAGCCTAGACCCCCTTGGGACCCTGAAAGAGATTTTCTGGGTCAGCAGCAGGGTTTTTAAAAAGACATTTGTGGGAGTCTGGAACCCTGTAGTATCTGTCTGGATTAACAGGAGCTGGAGGTAAGGAGTCAGGACTCTGAAAATACATAATCTACAATGTCTAGCACAGGTGGAATAGCCAGGGGCCTGTGCTGAGGCAGTAAAAGAAAATCTCTGAGCCTTTTCTTAGATTCTGAATAATATTGGCTCTCCCAGTGGAAATGCTCCCTCATGGTATGCAATGTTTCCCCAAAAGAATAATCCTCAGGAAGAGAAGCTGAGGGGATAGATTCTTCAGCATCAGAATCCTCATAAGGAGGAAGGTAGTATTCCTGATCAGAAGAGGAATCAGATGAAATGGAAACCTGATCTGAATATTCATATTCTACCTCTTTGCCTAGGCCTCTTGTCAGGAGGGGGATGAGAACCCCTGATCAAAGTAATCAGGTCTTCGGCCATTGTGAGCATCTGTTTTTTAGGCATGGAGGCCTGTCCATGGGGCTGTTGTACTTGTTTCTTTGTCTTTAAAGCTGCTTTAGTCTTTGCCTTTGAAGCTGAAGTAGTTTTAACATATAATTGTGTAGGCCTGAAAACGCCCTCAGAAGCCGATGCCTGCTCAGTGGCTCCGGACCCATCTGAGGGAATGGTTTCCGAAGGTCCAATACCTTGAGTTTCTGTAGGACCTGGTTGACTCCACGTGGGAGTTGGTATTGGCCTGCGACTCTAAAGTAGCGGTAGTCAGGGGCTGCAAAAGCGCCTCACTGAGAACCGGCGACTGGCCTAGAAGAAGCCTCGTAGTCAGTTTTGAACCTCGGATGCCTGTCCTCCTCTTTTTGAGTTTTTTGTAAACTCCGGCAGTCGGCTGTTCCGATGGCATTATATAATTAAATCTTCTGCCAAAGTAATGAATGCAAAATCGTACCGATGCTTAATAGTGCGTTGGTTAAATCTAGCACAAAACTGACAACTAGCAACGTCGTGGTCAGGGCCTAGGCAAGGAATGCAGTAAGAATGAAAATCCTTATGAGGTATTTGCTTCCCACAAGAAATACAATTAACAACTTTTTCTGACATCGGTTTGGAGCAAAAAAAAAGTTTCCCCAACGGGGTACTTAGCTTTTAATGAAGACTTCGGGTCTGAAATTCAAACTTGAAAATCTCGGGAGTCTGCCGACCGGCACTTGCGAACTGTTTTTGCTTCAGGCACCGCGCGGCAAGAAAGACTGAAAAAAAAATGGCGTCGGCTGCATCTTTTATACCCCTGACGCACTGACATCAGGGAGGAGGCGACAGCTTCTGACGCCGGACCTAGACTTTGGAATTTAGGCCTACTGCGGGTAGCCTGCCAGCAGGATAACCCAATTGTAATGACTGCAACAGTGAAACACGATGAACATCCCACTAGTGATGACTGAAACAGTGAAACACAAAGAACATATACATTTTAATACAAGCAGCTGTACAAATCAATGTGACAGTCAAATGACTGAAGATTTACAAAACTTCAGCCAGCACTGCTGGCATATGCCACACATGCACTGCCTTACTTCTCCTGGTACAGCTGGCAAAACCTCACATCACATGTCAATGTAAAGAGATGAGCATTCAGTGTGCTTTATAAAAAAAGGAAGGAGCTAGCAAAGTGGGAAAGGAGGTTCCAGATGCACGACACCGGATGGCAAAAGGAATGGTCATCAGAGGTCTCTAGCAACAGTCCTGGGGCTTTCAACAATGCTATGAAAGAGGAACACAACCCTAACAAGATGGTAAGGTGGCCAGGAGCTACTTCAGGTATGGGATCTCAGTGCCTGTGGGGATACGAAAACAAAAATGAAAACAGCTGACACATCACTGAACTGGCAGCCAATGCAAGCTCTTCCAAACTTGGTTTACATTGAAATAATTTAGGTATCTTAAGTAACTGTGGTTGTGGAGTGGAGTTTTGCACCAGTTGCTGATGGTCAGATTCAATGTGAGAAAGTCCTAGGTAGAGGAATTTAAACTAAGAAAAAAATGAGACCAGGATATACATAGCCACTGGATGTTTTTATTTTGGGGTGGGTGGTGATGTATTTAATGTGGTTAATGTTCCTTACAGAACATGTGTCTCTTGTTAAGTCCTTGTGCTTCCACTTAAGTGTCAGTCTGTCATCCAAAACCATATGATTTTCCACTTTATCCACATACTTCAGCCGCCACTAAAAATGAAGCTAAGTTTTAAACCAGTGCAGCTGAATTTTTTGAAGGGATGTGAATAGCCATGGACACAGTACTGGCAATACTGAGTTTCAAATGACATCATCATCCAAACTCTACCAAATGAAACTGCAGCTATTTTGTCCTGAGGTAAGGTGGTGTTCAAAGGTATATACTAGGTTAATGACCACTGGGCCTTTTTAAGCCTAGCCATGCATATCAGATCTAACAAGTTATGGAACCCTTGACAAGTGTAAGCAGGGGCTTGGGAGATGAACTGCTGACAGGCTGCCTGTGTCCATCTGAGACATGTCAAACCAGAGATGAAATTTCCTATTACCCACCCAACTGTACAAGTTACACTTGAATTGGGTTAGTGAGGAACTTAGCTTCACATGGATGGGGAGTCTGTTCCACAGAAGTGATAGTCTGGTATGCATATCTATCACAGGCGTGGTCTTTAGAAAGGGTAATTTTGGTGTTTGTTTTGCAGATATGGAGGAGGTCCATCAGGATGGGGTCTTGCCTTGCATGCCAGGCAAAGATCTTCTCTTAACCCGTTGGAGACAATACTCTAGTATCTGAGTGATGGTGGCCTGCATAGGACATGTTACTTATGCCCTGTATTCTTTCAGTGAGGAATACTCTGTGAATATTCCAATTGATGGATGTGTCAGGTTAGGTACATACGAAAGCAGGCACTGTATTCGAGGACAGGCCTGATATATGCAGAGTACAGTGGAACACTGACCTCCTTGGGCCTAGATGCCAAACCTTTGTTTATATGCTACACAACACAGAATGATTTTCTCAATACTGGAGACACTTGGTCTCCACAATTTTGGCTTTCGGAGTCCCATTTGTGAGCCAGATGGCTATCCACCAGGTGACATAAGGGTTTATACCTAACCTTGAGTTTGTCAACAATGCCCGAGTGGGTTATTCTAGCAAATATTTTGGCCAGGTCAAGGTAGGCAGTTTTAACCATTTTGCTCTCATTCACTGCTTTGGTGACTTTCTCAATGAAGTCCACCAGGTTGATTAGGCATGATCCACCCTTGACAAACCAAACTGGGTTGAGTCCAGCGTCTGGTGGTTTCCTATATCAACACTAATTTCCTTGACAATTCTTTCCATGAACTACGGGTCTGTGGTTTCCAGGGTCTGTAGATGGCTCGCCCTTGTGCAGAGGGATGACTGCCGCTGTTCTCCACTCATGAAGCCTGTCTGGAGGTTACAGTCAAACAGTGATTCCAGATGGCCTGATAGGTCACGCTTCATGCTATTTAGAAGGCAGTCTGGGATACTGTCTGGGACCCATTAATGCAGCTTTTTTGGCCTTGGAGAGAAAGCACTGAGGATATGTTCCCTAGTAGTACGAGAAGTTGCATATGATGGTATTTCCTGGGAGAGAGGGGTAAAGTTATAGCTGAATATCTGCCATGAAGTTTGCTACGTCTTTTGGCTCCGTACAGGTGGCTCCATTAACCATGATCTCTGCACACAACTGTGCACTGCCTTTGAGGCTGTTGACACAGTTAAAGAATGCCTTGTGGTTGTCCTTTGCCTGGGAGGCCAAATTTGGCTTTGGTAGACTACAAGTTCTTGGAGTTGTTTATTCTGCTGGTGCTACAACTCTTTTGTCATGATATTCTACCTTCTATTATACAGCTGGCTGAAGTTGCGATTCCACCAGAGTGGCTTGTATTTTTGAGTTTGTTCGGTACTCATCTCTGATTTGTACAGCTGCCCCTATACATCTATTAACATGCCTGTATAGGGTTTCTGTCGACAGCTCTGCATAGGCAGTGGTCTCAAGTGTTTAGGAGAGCTTGAACTTTTGGCAGGTTTAATAATAGGAAGGATTAGCTGGGGGTCTGGGTTTTATTTTTTTACTTCAAAGAAAACCCTTTTGTGGTCTGACCTTACCAGAGAGGACATTATACTAGGGGGTATGCACTGCTCTCTCATATTAGTAGGACCAGATCCAGTATGTTTACACCTCTGGTCAGTGTACTGACAATTTGGTCAAGGGTGTTTGTGTTTACAAAATCAAGGAGTCTCTGTGCCTGCAGGTTTGGTATCATATAGGATTCTCAAATACCAGTGCAGTAAATACCATCACTCATGACTAGATCATTTGGTTGGATGGAGAGTATTTCTAGTAATTGTAAATACATGTTATGGGTTCCCTGGATCATACAGGGGAGATGTAGCTTGCAAGGGTTCCCTGGATCATACAGGGGAGATGTAGCTTGCAAGGAAGTGGTATGGAATTTTGCCTATTGTGATTTGAACATGAAGAAGCTCAAGGGCAGCTCCCTGTTTGACCAGCCTTGAGGTACATTTACTTTTGATGTAAACTGAGACCCCTCCACCATTATTCCCTGAGAGTACAGCAGGTAGTCTAAATCTGTGGAAGGTATTACAGCCTTGCATTCTGGGTTTTTGTCCACTGTTTAACACCATGTTTCAATAACTGCACACATGTCAACGTTCTCTAGATTCAGGAGAGCTTGTAGGGAGTGCAGTTTCTTATTCATACTCATAACATTGAGCTAACATTTTTTGTTTTGATTTGTTGAAGTATTTTCAGTTTGGCACTGCTTAGAAAACTCACTATGAAGGAGCAATGTCTTAGCTAATATTTGAAACTCTAGAGGGGAGAGGTGCAGACCATTCCACTGGCAAAGCAACATGAGCTACTGACCATCTCCATCCATGCTGTCAAATACTGCACTCCATTAGAATGACCTCAGAAACTAAGCCTAATGTAATGCAGAGTATCATCTGCATACCAGTGATACTGAAGACTTCTCTCTCTAATGAATTCTCCCAAGGGAAGTATAAATACTGAGGACAAAGGACCTAAAATGGAACCATGTGGGTCATTTGAAACAGAGTCCTGTGAAGCATTAACCCCAGAAACAATCCCTTGGGTACATCATGAAAAGGAGGCAAAATGACTTAGTCCAGTACTTGCTGAAGCACAACAGGTCTGCAAATAGCTCAAAGCATATTATGGTCAACTTTATCAGCTTCATAGATTTCCAGGCTACAGACTTATGACCACTCGCACCTTGGTAGTACCCTCCCAGACTGTACCTCCTTTTTGCAGGAGACTATAATTCAGTAGGCCCAAAACATGTGTCTTGTCACAGATATCTCAAGGCCACAGAGTCTTATGACAATTCACACCTTGCTAATACCCTCCAAGGCTGCATCTCCTTTCTCCAGGAGACAATAGCTCCATAGACCCCAACACATGTGGCCAGTCTACAAAAAGGTGTTGTCAGACCAAGATTTGGGCAACAGAGTATGGGCCAGCTTTTAGGCCAGATGAAGTTGGCCATCCCCCAGTGAAGCACCCCCTTCCCAGTGGCAGCTCCCCAGGCCCCACTACTGCTGCCTACTGCAGGATGCAAGCGTCAACAAGCTATCTCTGTTACATGCTAACGCACATGGGCAGTTTATCCTCTAGGGGTGCAACAACTAGTGTTTGCTAGATGTCACCAATGGTGGCAAGCCAGAGCTGCCTTCCTCAATGATGGGTAAGCCAGCAACAGCTGCACTCTCCCACCTCCCTGAAAGCTCAGTCATGGGCCTTAGCTACTAACTCAACTTGTATCACATGGGCAGTAAGGGATTTATTCTTTGACACCACTACAGCTTGCTAAGAATATTTTGTTTACTTTCTATGACTTTTCTGTATACCCCTGAATTTATATATCCATACACTTATACTGCTTCATTTGCCTTATAAGTTGGTTAAGATCCTTTTATTAACACTATGTTACAGAATGTTTGTCTATTATCAGCCTTGTATACTGTGCACCTTTACTGTTACATATGTCTGACTTCTAGGAATAATGATTTTAATTTCAAGGGATTGTGTACACCTCTGAATTTAGGTATACATTCACTCTGATATTTTGTTCTTAGCATATATTGTTCAATCTTGCCACAAAAGGCACTGGTCATGAAAGAAAAGGGTGCAATAGCCAGTGCCCCTACCAGAGTATAAACACGTCAAAATTACTGATCTCGTCTTTCATTCTAAATGCCTTGTAGTAGGCTACTTTAAAAAAGTGGGTTAAGCTGGGAAACTAGACTGCAGCAATAGCCTAACTTACTTAAAGGTGAGGTGAGTACACTCACAGAGCTGTACTACCTACTGCACTGAGTTCATCTGAGGAGTCACTGCTGCAATTTGATTAAATGTTTGTCAGAAGAGTATCAATGCAATAGGTAAATTCACCAGGAAGGTTGTAACAGGATCTGGAAGGCAGTGGTGGCAAAGTCCACACTACTCCCCCACTAGCCTGTAAAACTGGGGAGTACACCATAGCCCCTGTGGCAGTCTCATAGATACTCACCAGACACAGTTTTAAAGAAGACTTGAACGTCAGCTTCAAACGTACTGACAAAGTTGTGGTTTTAGACTTTTACTGGTAGTACAGAACACTACCTCAGTACAAGCCAAAGGAAATAGTCTAGAGTTGCTGTATCTGGGTCTATCTCAGGACCATGCTCCTCACTTAGATCATTGCTCTCCCTTACCTTTGGAGTTTTGGAAGTGAATGAAACTTTGAGGAAACCTTTTATCAAATATGTCCTTTTAAGTGGAATTTCTATAATTGTGCTGACAGTATTTTTATGCTTTCTCATGTAGCTTGCTGGCAATAACTTTTCAGATACCCATATAACCTATCTCTTAGTTATTTCATGAACAAGGTGCAGGTTTTCTGGCATCTTTGTACATAACAGCCTTTTGGAGGACAGAATAGTGATCCACCACTGGCTGGTTAAACACTTTACAGAACATTTACTTGGGATCCAAATTTTAAGGCTGACAGGCTTGTACGTTATCCATCTGAACTAGTTGCTTAGCTAATCTGATCTCTGCATCTTAGCTGAAGTTGCATCTTGGTGACTGTTACTACTGGGCGTCTCACAGGACATAACTTTTTTCCAAATTAGATACTAGAACTGTGCTTAAAAAGTAATTTCATCTCTTTTCCTGCCTTTGTGGGGCAGCATTAATCTAGGGGAGTAGTTTGCCTTTCATGCCTGGTACACCACCAGCATTGGTTTAACACAAAGTACTTTTTTTTACTTGTATTGAATTTTGCATTCAGGAAAATGGACAATAATTCATGTCAGTAGCCTTAACAACATTAGACAATGTCATATGACTGATAATTTATCACAGTGTAGATTTTACAAAACATCACCTATTTACTCATACTTTTACAGTGCAAGCGAACCCTCCTGCACATTCATATGGGTGTGGTTGTGCACCTTTCCTTTGGACAATCAGGATGAACAACTCTCTAGTAAAGGAAATGCATTAGTTTGTGAAAAAAAGAAAAACATTTCTCTATCTTCTTTTGTGACTCTAGAAACTAAACTAGTGGGCTGGCGGCAGGGGAAATAGGACAGCCTGACCTATTGCAAAAATATACAAATTGTGTTTTGTAAAACTTGTACTATAGTGAATATTCAAATGGTTTTCAGTCATCTGGACTAAGTCAAGTGGCAGTCAAGCTACTGTCATGACTACTAAGGCAGAGACCTGCAGCTGCTAAGCAAATTACTTCCAAGAAGATTGCCAAGTGCAATGAGTACTGCGGTCAGGCAGTAAACCCACTTTCTGGAAATGCTGCTACCTTAAGACTATACTACAGATGAGTGACTGCTTCCAGTTCTTGCTTCAAATATATCCCGGTGCACACATTTACGCTGCCACTAGTTCATCTGTTTGCACCTTCACCATGCAGTTTTGACTTGACAGTGATTCCAGGAATTTGGCACCCCAGTCACGTGGTGTTCCTCTGACATCCCAAGAAAGTTCTTTTCACTTCCTTGGATCATACCTCATATAGCTACAAATTTAACAAAGCATCTGGGTTTGCCTGGATCCTACACTACACATTTCACTATCAAGAGATTCAAATAATAAATTACTACTTTGGTACTCCATGAACTGAATATCAGTATGCAACCCCAATGATCATAAAAGTGCACACAGCTCCTACCATTAAGTTAGCTTTAAAAGAACTGCAATACATATGATAGTGTAAGAGATGAAACACAAAAGTCTGGATGTGACCAGATATCCACAAAAGGGATATGAATACTGATGAGAGAAAACTCACATAAAAAGCGATAGAATTCGCATCCAGTGACATAGTCACCAACAAACACAGAAGCTTTGGTGTTGGCATTCAGAAGTCAGATTAACAAGATATGTACTTACCATATATCAGATGTTCTACTGCAAGACCTTTTGCAGCAAATGCTTATTATTACAATCTCCTTATCTGCATGTCAGGGATCTCCATCCACTTTCTAAGCATGTACTTTTCTGTAAGTTTAGAAAATACATTTTTTTTTTTTTTTTTTTTGCTTTTCTCACTTGCAGATTGTGACATTCACACTTAGGGTCAAACAGCCTAGTAGAGAGGCTGAAAGCACTTTCCTGACATATGTCAAAGTGTGTGCTGGCAATAAGCCTGCTTGTCCTTGAAAGCAGTCAAAACAGAGGTCTATGTTATTCTGAGTGAGATGGGAGATAAAATATGAAATTCTATCAGGTGTTCTCTGCAAAAGGACTCATCAGTAATCAATCTAAGAATATTTTCATTTTTAAAATGACAGCAAGAAGGATGACTTTTTTCCCCTTTTTTAATGCTGGTGTATCTTAACTGGCTAGCTCATCCTGCTGTCTTTTCCTATACATATTCTTCATATTGGCAAGTGCACAAATCGTTAGTGGTTGTTTTTTTTTTTCACCCGGCCTCCATAACTTATTTCCTCAGGCAATGAATTAAATGCTTCAAACACTGCAAATCACAAAAACAAAAGTCCCATTTTCCTATAGAATAGTTAGGCAATGGAGGCAGAAGGGGAAGAAACCTTGCACCACTTGACCACAAGAAAAGTACAGTTGTGTACACTTACCATAAATGTAGATGTTGAGTGTATTCACTGTTGCAGTCATCACATTTGGGTTATCTACCTGCAGATAGCCCTCAGTCGGCCTGAATACCAGTGTCTTGGGATTTCTGCATCGGATGTCGCTTCTTCCATAACATCAGGTCATCAGGGGTATAAAACATTCAGCAGATGCCATTACATCAGTTTTTCTTGCTCTAGATGTCAGGTACCCCCAAAATAGGAAGCAATTACATAGTATGGAACACCCCCAGCAATAAGCAAATATACAGGATATAAGATATGCCAAACAAAAAAAAAATAGGTAAAAGTAAAGAGAAGTCAGGGGGCTGGAGGGAGGGTAAACAGGACTGCAACAGTGAATACACTCTAACATCTACCTTTATGGTAAGTGTACACAACTGTACTATGTTCCTCGTGTTTCACTGTTGCAGTCATCACATTTGGGTTGACTCCCAAAGCGAAGGAAGGGTGGAGGTAGTTAAGAAATATTAGGGCTGGCAATCAGGCCCTATAAGACTGCTGTGGCAACTCCAGCTCTGGATTTAGAAAAAATAGGCAAGTGGTAATGCTTGGTGAAAGTGTGTACAAAACTCCAGGTTGCAGCTTCCAGATGTCCCTGGTAGGGACTCCCCTGAGTAATGCTGTAGAGATTGATGTAGCCCTAGTGGAATGAGTTCTGATCCCCTGTGGGGTAGGTTTCCCATGGTGTTTGCAGCAGAAATGGATGCAGTGTGCTATGCATTTAGAAATGGTTTGATTTGAAATTGCCTTGCCCTCTGCCCCAGCAGCAAAACTGACTAGCAGCTGGTCAGATTTTGTGAAAGGCTTCATCCTGTCCAGGTAGAACCTGAGCTGCCTGTGCGTGTCCAGGGAGTGCAGGATCCTTTCCCCTTTATTCTGAGGATTAGGGGAAAAAGTTGGCAAATGAAAGGATTGGTTTAAAGCCACACTAGAAACCACCTTGGGCATAAATAATGGGTTAGCCCCGAGGGAGACCCTGTCCGCATGGAAGATAATGAAGGGTTCCACGGCCATAAGGGCCTGGAATTCAGACACACTTCTTGCTGAAGTGATGGCTAGAAGCAAAGCTGCTTTCCTTGAGAGGAATTTTAATTCTGCTGTGGCAGCAGGTTTCAAGGGGCGGAAGCGTGAGCTTTTCCAATACAAAGTTAAGGTCCCAAGCAGGAGTGGGAACTCTCCTTTGGGGGGGGGGGGGTCTTAAATTTTTGGCTCCTCTCAGGAACTGTTTGAGCAGAGGATGAGAGAAAAGGGGTGGCCCAGTATTATAATGAGCTGAGATGGCAGAGGCATGAATCTTAACTGAAGAGAAGGATAGGCCTTTGTGGAGCATTTCTGTTCAGTAATCTAGTATACGAGGTAAGCTGGGCACAGCTGTGTCCATTCCCTGAGAATGGCTCCAGGAGCAGTATCTTTTCCACTTTTCCGAATAGGATTTTCTAGTACTAGGCCTCCTTGCCTCAAGAATGACATCCAGCACCTGCTTACTGAGAGTTGCTGGTGAAGAATTCAGTGGATGAGCCAGGCTGCCAGGTTCAAGGTCTGTAAGCTGAGGGTGCAAAATTTGGCCCGCCTGCTGGGACAGCAGGGAAGGAGTCTGAGGCAGGTGCCATGGTGGCAGCACTGTCAAACTGCAAAAAAAAGAGGGACCAGTGGCCAGTCTGGTGCAATCAGGACTGTCCTTGGCTTGTCCTGTTTGATCTTTAGTAGAACCTTCTAGAGGAGGGGCAGAGGAGGAAAGGCATAGACTGGGAGGTTTTTCCAGTTGAAGGACAGGGCATCCACTTTCCACACTTGGCTGTGGGGAGTAATGGTGCAATATTTGCTCACTTGATAGTTCTGAGGGGAAGCAAAAAGGTCCACCTCTGGTGCCCCCACCTGTTCCTCAAAAGCTTGAATATTTTGCGTTCCAGTTTCCACTCGTGTGGGTCCATGAGATTTCTGATCAAGTCGTCTGCCAGTGAATTTAGTTTGCCTGGCAGGAATTGAGCTTGCAGGTGCATTTGGCTGCTCAAGGCGGTGTTTCACACAGCCATGGCAAAATCTGCAGAGTGGGTAGGAATGGGTTCCCCCCCTGCTTGTTTATGTACCAAATGACTGTGGTGCTGTCTTTACCAATAGTTGTCCTGGAAAAAAAAGGCCTTTGAAGGCCGTCAGAGCATCCTGTACAGCTAACATCTCTTTTTGATTGATATGTAGGTGCATTTGATTTGGGTTCCATTTGCCCTGAATGCACTGCCCTGCCATGTGAGCCTCCAATGCATAGTCTGATGCGTCTGTTGTTAGGGTTTGGGGGGCAGGGGGTAGAGTGAAAGGGAGTCCCTTGTTGTGGTTGCAGGCCTCTGCCCACCAAAGGAACTCAAGGAATGATAGGAATCATTGTTTCCAGGTCCTGAGAATGTTGACAACAGAAACTTTTTAAGTACCATTGAAGTTTCCTCATATGCAATCTTGCATATGGAATTAAAAGAATGCAAGAGGCCATGAACCCCAGGGCTTGCAATATTTTTCTTGCAGTTAGCCAGGTTTTGGTGGCCAGTAGATTGAAGTAGTTTGTCACATAAATTTGTTTCTTTGGAGTGACGAATGCCATCTGGGAAGTTGTGTTCAACCTTGCTCCCAGGAATACAATCTGTTGGCTAGGTACCAGCTGTGATTTCTTTTCGTTGATGGTGTACCCCACTGAAGTTAAGTCTCTTTACAAATGCTAGGTGCTAAAGTAGCACGTCCTGACTGTCCGTTTGAATCAGGCAATCATCCAAGTATGGGGTGAATCTGAATTCTTATCTGCCTGCAGAATGCAATGGCTGGAGCTAGACACTCTGTGAATACCTTGGGCGCAGTAGATGAGCCAAAGGGAAGTGAGGAGAACTGATAGCGCATATAGCCTGCTCTGAAGCGTAGGTATTTCCTGCAAGATTCCCTTATGGGGATGTGCAGATAAGCTTCTTTTAAGTCTAGGGTTGCTAACCAGGAATCCTTGGCTAGCATAGGAAGCAGCTGTTGGAGAGTTAGCATTTTGAATTTTGGAACCACCAGAAAGGTGTTGAGAACAGACAGATCCAGGGCAGGACACCGAGAGTTTTATTTTCTGGGAACTAGAAACAGTCTGGAATAAAAGCCTTGTCCCCTTTGTTCTGCTGGGACAGGTTGAATAGCCTTGATACTCAGGAAAGAAAGTACTTGCTCTTGGGCCTCTGCCTACTGGTGTGGAGGGAGGTCTGGTCATCTGCCTAGGGTTGGAAGTGAGTGGAATCTGTATCCTTGGGAAACAATGTTTGAGACTCATCTGTCTTGGGTAATGTAGTCCCAGTTTTTTGCTTGCAGGGCAAGTTTTCCTCCTAAAGGTGCAAGTATTTGGGCAAGGCTTGGAAGAGTTAAGGATAGGTCATTGTGCAAGTTTACCATAGGATGGTGGCTTACTACTCTCTGTTTTGGATGTGGAAGCACCCCATTGCTTAGATCTGTGCAAAACCTGAGACTGAAGTCTTGGTGATCTGCTACCCCAGGTTTGGACTGAAGGCCTGGAAGGGACTGGAAAATACCAGTTTTTTGAAGGCCAATGCCTACTGAAATCCAGGTGGCTGTACTTGTAAGAAATCTAACAGTTTGCATAGATTTAGCTTTCTCCTCCATCCTTTTGAGGACTTATTCTGCTTTACTGCCAAACGGACGCTCTTGGTTTAATGGTGCATGCAGTAATTTTGCTTTGACATGATCTGGCAAGTTTTGTTCCTTAAGCCAAGCATGCCTTCTAAGAAAAGACCCAGTGACAGCAGCCCTGCAAGATGCTTCTAAGGCATCAAACCCACATTGCAAAGTATGTTTACCAACATGGTTAGCAGAATGCATTAAGTCTTGTAAATCTTTGTGTTCTGCACAGTCAGGAATCATTATTTTCTGTTTAATTAGCTCCATAATATGCTGCTGATACTTTAACATATGAAACTGGCAATTTAAAGCCCTAATGGCCAGAGGAGCAGAGGTGTATACCTTCTTACCCAATCTGTCTAAAGCCCTAAAATCCCTGTACGAAGGGGTAGGATTTTTGGCAGTTGTAGCCTTAATGCCTTTAGGTCCTTGGGAAATGGTGTCTGGATCTGCAGTAGGATTCTTAAAATGGAATTTGTGGGAGTCAGTTACTCTAAAGTACCTATCAGTTTCCTGGGAGCTGGCGAAGTAGCAGAAGTAAGGCTGGATTCCAAGAAGACATCATCTACAATTTCCAGAACAGGAGGGATAGCTAGAGGCCTGTGCTGAGGCAAATTTAAAAATTCCCTGAGTCTCTTTTTGGACAGAGTAGTCTTGGCTCTCCCAGCGTAAATGCTCTCTAAGGGTATGCAGGGTTTCACCAAAAGAAAAATCTTCTGGAGGGGAAGCAGAGGGAATGGAATCCTCTGCATCAGAATCCTCATAGGTAGATAAGGGTATGTCCTGGTAATCAGAAGGAACAGAGATATCAGATTTCTGATCAGAAGAATCAGAAGGAAAATCAGTTCTTGGTCTCTGAGGGGGAAGGCTGACTTCCCCTCATTAAGGTAATAAGGTCTTCAGCCATTCTAAGCATTTGTTTTTGCGGCATGTGGGCCTGAGAATGCGCTTCGTAGTGTGAACTTTAGCCCTGCAAAATTCGGTATTTTTGGTTTGAAACAAAGTTGTTGGTTTAATATGAAAATCGGAAGGACTGAATACACACTCAGAAGCTGGTGAATGCACAGCAGCTCCAGACACATCCAAGGTAGACATCCGCAGGTTCCATAGTTGAAGAAGCATCTCGCGGCATACTGGACTCTGAGTGGGTCTCAGTAGAGGCCTGCGAATCTGTAAAAGCGGGTATCAGGGGCTGTGAAAGTGCCTCATTGAGTACCAGAGGACTGGCAACTAGCTTAACGGTAGCGTCGTCGGCAGTTTTGGACCTATGCAGTCTGTCTCTGCATTTATCCTTAAGTTTTTCGGAAGATCGGTAGTCGGATGGCTTATCGAAGCCATTTCGGAGTACGGAAATGTAAAGCGAAAGAATTTAGCTACAAAAATTGCCCGATGCCAAATAGTTCGGGTGTTGAACAAGGCACAAAACTGACATTGAGGGAAGTCATGGTCTGGGCCTAAACAGGTGACGCAGTAAGAGAAAATCCCCGTGAGGTATTTGGTTTCCACAGGCAACACAATTATTAATTTTTTCTGACATCGGTTAGAGCAAGAAAAAAGAATCCCCAACGGGGTTGGGGTACTTATTTTTTTAGAAGACTTCAGGTCTGAAACTCGAAAATTTCAGGAGTCGGCCGACCGGCACTTGCGAACTGCTTCTGCTTTGGGCACCACAGGGCAAGAAAGACTGATGTAATGGCGTCGGCAGCATGTTTTATACCCGACGACCTGACGTCATGGATGAAGCGACAGCATCCGGCACAGAAATCCCAGGACTCTGGTATGCAGGCTGACTGAGGGATACCTGCAGGCAGATATAACCCAAATGTGATGACTGCAACAGTGAAACACGAAGATCATCAGCTTAACAGCTCCTTTAACCCCTATACGGCAACTGTAATCCAAGATTAGAAATGAAGCACTGTGAGCACCCTGAAGTTAAGCTTAAACCGTCAAGACAGTGGACAGGGTTCAACTATTCAGGTCAAAACAACTAGGAAAAAATAAGAGCTATTCAAGCCAAGCTAAAACACCAAGCAGTAGTAGTAAGAAATATTTGTAAATTAACAGTAGTAAAAAATCTTGTTGTGATCAAAAACTCACTTTTGCAAAGAAAAACAGCTTCATATTCTAAGTACCAAAACAAAAAAATAGCTTTACTTCTTAGCAGCAAAACAACAAATCTTTACTGGGTGAAACTTATATAAAATCGGCAAATAAGCACTGTGTTTATGTAAAGAAACTAGAAATAAATCTTGTGTTTATACACATTTCAAAATAAAAAAAAAACATTATATTTAATTCTATAGAAACGTAAACATATAATTTTGACCGATTAATACTTGAACATCTCTTAGTATATATTAGAATACAGGTGGTTTTAATATTCCAATGAATAACTTGCTTCCAGCTTCTGTGTGATTGAATGAAGTGCTTGAAGCCAGGAAATTCAGTAGTAAAACTTGAATGACGGAACTTTGAAAAACTGGTGTGCTATAAGACTTATAAATGTATATAAAGCTATTTTAATCACAAGATGCCATGTTGTTTTGGTATGAAGAAAGTACAGTTGTGTGCACTTAGCATAAATGTAGATGTTCAAGTGTATTCACTGTTGCAGTCATCACATATGGGTTATCTGCCTGCAGGTAGCCCTCAGCCGGCCTGAATACCAGAGTCTCCGGATTTCTGCGTCGGTTGCTGTCACTTCTTCCATGACATCAGGTCATCAGGGGTATAAAACATGCAGCAGACTATTACATCAGTTTTTCTTGCTCCAGATGTCAGGTGCCCCCAAAATAGGAAGCATTTATATGGTATGGAACACCCCCAGTAAAAATCAAATACACATGATATAATATATACCAACAAGAAGGAAAGGTAGAGCCAAGATAATCGGGGGGCTGGAGGGAGGGTAAAGTACAGTTTTGTACCTACCATAAATGTAGATGTTCGAAGATCCACATTGCTGCAGTCCTAACACTAGGGGTAGTCCGCTGTCCCAGTCGGCCCGAATACCAAAGTATATGGCTGACGTCGGTCAAGGCGCATTAGTCTGACGTCAGGACGTCAGGGTACAAATGCGCATGACCGACGTCATATCCTCAGTCTTTTCTTGCCCCAGATGTCAGAAGACCCTAAAAAGATAAGGCCAAAACCAAAAAACACAAAACACTCCTGCACCAAATATATGCACAATATACACAAATTTACAAGAGTATAACCCCACCCACACAACCACCCCTAAACACAGAGGGGAAGGAGGAGGTAAATTGGACTGCAGCAATGTGGATCTTCGAACATCTACATTTATGGTAGGTACAAAACTGTACTATGTTCTTCATTCCACACTGCTGCAGTCCTAACACTTGGGTAGAATCCCAAAGCAGAGGTAAGGGAGGCTGGCAAATCATAAAGAAGCAGGAGCTGTCAACACGCCTTGCAAAATAGCTGTGGCAAAACCAGCCCTAGATTTAGAGTAGAGAGGAAGGTGGTAATGCTTAGAGAAAGTATGCACTGAACTCCAAGTAGCTGCCTCCAAAATATCCTTAGTTGCCACCCCCCTTAGAAATGCTGTTGAAGTGGCAGTAGCCCTAGTGGAATGAGGCCTAATCCCAGCTGGAATCTCCTTGCCATGATGGGAATAACAAAATGCAATGCAAAACCCAATCCACTTAGAAATAGTTCGTTTTGACACAGGCTTGCCCTGAGAACTCAAAGCAAAAGAAACAAACAACTGCTGAGACTGCCTAAAATCCTTAGTCCTGCTTAAATAATAACGCAACTGCCTGTGTACATCTAAAGTGTGCAAAATCTTTTCCCCCTTATTTTGGGGATCTGCATAGAAAGTAGGCAAATGAATAGTTTGGTTTAAAGCCACGCTAGAAACCACCTTAAGCATAAAGGAAGGATTAGTACGTAATGATACCCTATCCTTATGGAAAATCAAAAAAGGCTCAACCGCCATAAGGGCCTGCAATTCAGAAACCCTTCTTGCAGAAGTAATGGCCAACAAAAAAGCAGTCTTCCATGACAAGTATTTCAATTCAGCAGTAGCCGCAGGCTCAAAAGGTTGTAGAGTAAGTTTCTCCAACACAAAATTGAGATCCCAAGCAGGAGTAGGAGCTCTACGTGGGGGTCTTATATTCTTTGCCCTCTAAGAAATTGCTTGAACAAAGGATGAGAAAACAATGGTGGGTCACAATCATAGTGAGCTGAAATTGCTGCAGCATGAATCTTAATGGAAGAGAAAGACAAACCTTTGTCTAATAACTCAGTAAGATATTGAAGAGCCACACTCAAATTAGGCTCAGAAACCTCCAAATTCTTTGCTGCACTCCAAAATAAAAATCTCTTCCATTTTTCTCGTACACTTTCCTTGTACTAGGTCTTCTGGCTTCCATAATCACATTTAAAACTTGTTGAGGAAGTTGAGACCTGCTGTGTTTCAAAATAGAATAAGCCAGGCTGTTAGATGAAGAGAGTGAAGCTTGACATTGAGTAGATGACCGTCCCTCTGAGACAACAGGTGTGGAATCAAAGGTAAAGGCCATGGAGGCTTCCTTACCAGACTCCTCAGTAATGGGTACCAGTGTTGCCGAGGCCAATCTGGAGCTATTAAAATCATCCTTGGCTTGTCTTGTCTGACCTTTAGGAGTACCTTTGGGAGAAGAGGCAGAGGTGGAAAGGCATACACATGAAGATTTTTCCAACTGAAAGAAAGAGCATCCACTTTCCAAGCTGTGTGATGAAACCTTTCGTGCAAAACTTTGGCAGCTGGTGGTTTAGTGGAGAAGCGAACAGATCTATGTCTGGAGTTCCCCATGACACTGTCAATTTCAAATACATGAAGATCCAGTTTCCACTGTGGGGATCCATGATTTGTCTGCTTAACACATCTGCTAAGGAGTTCTGTGCTCCGGTGAAACCTTGCCTGAAGAGTTAGTTGCAAGCTGAGCGCAGTCTCCCATAAAATCATTGCTTGCCTGCATAGAGGGTAAGAATGTGTTCCCCCTTGTTTGTTGATGTACCACATGACAGTTGTGTTGTCTGTTAGAATCAACACCTGCCCTGGAAGAAGTAACTCCTTGAAAGCCATTAATGCAAACTGGACTGCTAACATCTCCTTCATGTTGATATGTAGATGCTGTAGTCTGGCAGGCCACTTGTCTTGTATCCACTTTCCATTCAGATGAGCTCCCCAAGCTATGTCTGAGGCATCTGTCGTTAGAATCTGACTCGCCTCTGGCCGGGTCACAGAGAGTCCCTTGTTTAGGTGACATTCCTGAGCCCACCACAAAAATCCCTTTTGAATGCAAGGTATTATTTGAATGACAGTGTCCAAATCCTGGCAGTGCTGTGTCCATACATTTTTGAGATACCATTGCAGCTTCCTCATATGCAGTTTGGCATTGGGAAGTACCAGAATACAAGATGCCATGAACCCTAAGGCTTGAAGGACTATCCTTGCAGTCAGCCCGGACTGAAGAGATAGTTGATGGAAGTAAAGGGAAAGATTCTTTTGTTTGTCCGGGGTTAAAAAGGCCATCTGGGTTGCTGTATTCAGTCTCACACCCAGAAAGCACATGTCTTGAGAGGGTACTAGACTGGACTTTATTTCGTTCACAGAATACCCCAGGCATCTTAGCACTGCTATCACATATTCCAAATGCTGTAAAAGGTCTTCCTTTTCTTGAGCCAGAATCAGGCAGTCGTCCAAGTAAGGATAGATTTGTATTCCTTTTAGCCTGAAGTAAGCTATCACTGGAGCCAGAACCTTTGTGAATACTCTGGGCGCAGTAGATAAGCCAAAGGGCAATGCAGAGAACTGATAATGCTCGAAAACGCAGATACTTCCTGCAACTTAGTCTGATAGGTACATGAAGGTAAGCCTCCTTGAGATCTAAAGTTACCATCCAGTGATCTTTGCCCAGCAGAGGTAAAAGCTGTTGTAACGTCAACATTTTGAACTTGGGAATGTCCAGATAAGTGTTGAGGATAGATAAATCCAAAATTGGTCTCCACGTGTTCCCCTTCTTTGGTACTAGGAACAGGCGAGAATAAAATCCTAGGCCCCTTTCTGGCACAGGAACCGGCTGAATGGCCCCTATTTGGAGTAACAGAGAAATTTGCTTGTGAGCCTCTTTTCTTTGTAGAGGAGGAATGCCTGGCATGCCTTTGAAAGGAGGCAAGGTATGGAAATAAAACCTGTAACCGTGGTGAATGATATCCAATACCCATCTGTCTTGGGTAATTAAATTCCAATTTTCTTTGAAAAGTGCCAGCCTTCCTCCCAAAGGTGCTGCCAGACGAGAAAGCACTGGCAGCTGAAAAGGCAAGTCATTGGGTCTGTTTACGAAAGGACTGACCCCTGCCCTCACCAGAAGACTGAGCAGGTGAACTCCCTGTTCTAGGCCTAAAAGAACCTTGAGCTCTGCCCCTACCACGTCTAGACCTACCCCTAGACTGGGAATCATAAGCAGGATATGTCCATCCCTTAAGTAGGCCAATTTCTACTAAACTTCGGAGGCTGAACCTGCAAAAAATCTTTAACAGTCTGCATAGACTTAGCCTTGTCCTCCATTTTCTTTAAAACTGCTTCCACAGGCGAACCAAACAACACGTCAGACTGTAACGCAGCATCCAAAATCCTTGTCTTAACATGCTCAGCTAAATTCTGATCCCTCAGCCAGGCGTGCCTACGAAGAACAGAACCAGTGGCAGCCACCCTCGAAGAGGCCTGCACAGCATCAAAACCACATTGCAAGGAATGCTTACCCATCTGTTCAGACACATGAACTAAATCCTGCAACTCTTTACACTCAATACCTTCCGCCAGAGCATCCACCTTAGACTTCAATTGTGAAAGGAGATAATTTTGATATTTTAACATGTGAAACTGGCAATTCAAAGCCCTCATGGCTAAAGTGGAAGAAGTATACACCTTCTTTCCCCATCTATCCAAAGCCCTTGCCTCTTTATCAGGAGGAACAGGATTTTTAACAACAGAAGCCTTAACACCTTTAGGCCCCTGAGAAACAGTTTCGGGTCTGCCCTAGGACTCTTAAAAGATACTTATGAGCTTCAGGCACCCTATAATACCTATCTGGTTTAACTGGGGCAGGAGGCAAAGAATCAGGGTTCAGGAAGCCTCTGCAAAACATCTTCCACCACATCCAGAACAGGAGGTATAGCTAAAGGCCTATGCTGGGGTAAAAACAAAATTCCCTAAGCCTCTTCCTGGAATCAGAGAAATCTTGACCTTCCCATTTAAAAGGCTCCCTCATGGAATGAAGAGTCTCGCCAAAAGAAAAATCCTCAGGAGGAGAAGCAAGGAGTAGAATCATCCACATCAGAATCAGAATAAGGAGGATACTCCTGCAAGTCTTCAGCCAAGACTCAGAAGCCTCGAACACTGCTCAAAACTCTCAAGCTCAGGTTCCACCCTAGGCCTCTTATCAGGAGGGGGCATAGAACCTCTAATCATAGTAATCAAATCTTCTGCCATTTTAAGCATATGTTTCTTAGGCAAAGATCCTGAAGAACTAGGAGAGACCCCACTGAAGTTAAACCTGGCCTGCCTCTCAAAGAAGCCTTGGAAACAGAAGGGGAGGGCCTAACCACCTTAGGAAGAGAGGGGAGAACAGCCACCTGAGAAGCCCCTTCAGCCTGGCCTACCTCCTGAGAGGACACATCTTGTAACAGTAAAGTCTCTCCCTGAGACTCCAAAGAAACTTCTGGCAGAACCTCCGGCTCCACTGAGCCTTCTAAAGAACCGACGTCCGGGACTGACGGTTCTTCCAACCTAGGCTTTGCTGCTTTGTCCTTGCGCTTTTGGACGAAGCGGGCCGGAGCATCTGACGGCATTTTATAATTACAACGCTTCCCAAAAACTAACCTGGCACAGTCTAATCTTCTCTTTATAGTGCGTTTGTTAAATCTAGCACAAGAGCGACATCCAACAACGCCGTGCTCAGGCCCTAAACAAGGTATACACAAGGTATGGTAATCCCTATGAGGTATCTGTTTCCCACAAGAAATACAGTTATTCACTTTTTCTGACATCCGGTTAAATACTGAGGCAAGAAAAACCAAAATATTCCCCAACGGGGTACTTAGCCAACTTTGATTCGGTCTGAAACTCCGACTTCAGAAAATTTCAGAACGCCAACCTGCACTCGCAAAACTGCTTCTGCATCGGACCATGCGGCAAAAAAGACTGAGGATATGACGTCGGTCCTGCCCATTTGTTCCCTGACGCCTGGCGCCAGACTAATGCCTTGACCGACGTCAGCCATATACTTTGGTATTCGGGCCGACTGGGACAGCGGACTACCCAAGTGTTAGGACTGCAGCAATGTGGAATGAAGAACATCATAGGTATTGCCTGCAAGATTCCCTTATTTAGATGTGCAGGTAAGCTTCTTCTAAGTCTAGGGTTGCCAGCCAGGCATCCTTGGCTAGCATAGGAAGATGCTGTTGAAGAGTTAGCATTTTGAATTTTGGAACCACCAGAAAGGTGTTGAGAATAGACAGGTCCAGGATAGGATGCCAGGAGTTTTCTTTTCTGGGAACCAGGAAAAGTCTTGAATAAAAACCATGTCCCCTTTGTTCTGCTGGGACAGGCTGAATAGCCCAGATACTCAGGAGGGAGAGAACAGGTTTTTGGGCCTCCGTCCACTTGATTTGGGGGAGGTCTGGCCATCCACTTGTGTTTGGGAGTGAGTGGAAGTGGAATCTGTATCCTAGGGAAACTATGTTTAAAACCCATTTGTCCTGGGTAATGAATCCCCAGTTTTTTGCATGCAGGGTGAGCCTTCCTCCTAAGGGAGCAAGTAGTTAAGCACGGCTTGGAAGAGTTGAGGAATAGTCATGGTTTCATAGTATAGTACTAGGCTATCTGCCCTAGGGCACTTATAAGCAGAGCCAAAGTGTATGTGGCTTTCGCCACCCCATGTAATAATACAAAAGTGTACAATTTAAATTAAATTTAGTTTACTGTGTCTCTATCTAGCAATGACACAGAGATGACCCCCGGGGTAAATCTACGATCACCCATCCATTCATCCAGATTTCTCTTGAAGAGAGTAAGTGAGGGGCTCTGCCTAACATGGACAGGTAACCTGTTCGAGTGCGGGAAGCCTCTGGGTTATGAATCTGTCCCTCCAGCATGTCCTATTCATATTTGTGCTGAGGTTTAGATCTTTAGCTCTCATGGCTCTGCTGGATTTGGATTTTTTGAGGTGGAGCATGTCCATTAATTCTGGATTGGACATGGCCTTGTACGTAAGGCACAGATCACCTCTGAGCAGGCGGTATGCTACTGAATAGAGCTTTGTGTCAATTTTCCATAGAGGGATGGCTTACTACTCCCTGCTTTGGAAGTAGGAGCCCCCCATTGCTTAGATCTGTGCATAGCCTGAGACTGAAGTCTTGGTGGTCTGCTGCTTCTGGGTTTGGACTGAAAAGGCCTGGAAGGGACTGGAAAAGACCAGTTCTTTGAAAGCCAAATGCCTACTGAATCTAGAAGGCTGTACTTTTAAGAAATCTTTAACCGTTTGCATAGATTTAGCTTTTTCCTCCATCCTTTTTGTTAACAAAAAGGCAGTCTCAGTTTCAGGGTGCATCCAGTAATTTAGCTTCAACATGATCTGGCAGGTTTTGTTCCTTAAGCCAAGCATGCCTTCTAAGTACAGACCCAGAGACAGCAACCCTGCAAGATGCTTCTAAAGCATCAAAACCACATTGCAAAGTATATTTACAAACTTGTTCAGCAGAATGCATTAACTCTTGCAAATCTTGGTGTTCAGCACAGTCAGGAATCAACATCAATTTCTGTTCAAGTAGTCTCATAATATGCTGCTGACACTAACATATGAAACTGGCAATTTAAAGCCCTAATGGCCAAAGTAACAGAAGTGTATACCTTCTTGCCTCATCTGTCTAAAGCTCTAGAGTCCCTATCAGAAGAGGTAGGATTTTTGGCAGTATTAGCCTTAATGCCTTTTGGTCCCTGGGAAATGGTCTCTGGATCTGCAGTAGGATTCATGAAGAGGAATATGACAGAGTCAGGTACTCTGTGGTACCGGTCAGGTTTCCTAGGAGCTGGAGGCAAAGTGTCTGGAGTAAGGCTGGATTCCAAGACAACATCATCTACAATCTCCAGAACAGGAGGGATAGCTAGAGGCCTGTGTTGAGGCAGGAGTAAGAATTCCCCAAGTCTCTTTTTGGACTAAAGAGTAGTCCTGGCTTTCCCAGCAGAAATGCTCCCTAAGGGTATGCAAGGTTTCACCAAAAGAAAAATCCTCTGGAGGGGAAGCAGAGGAAATGGAATACTCTGCATCAGAATCCTCATAAGTAGACAAGTGTAAATCCTGGTAGTCAGAAGGAACAGTGATATCAGATTCCTAATCAGAAGAATCAGAAAGAAAATCAGTTCTGGGTCTTTTAGAGGGGGAAGGCTGGCTTCCCCTAATTAAGGTAATAAGGACTCCGTGCATTCTAATCATTTGGTTTTGAGGCATGTGGACCTGAGAATGCGGTTTGGTGGTGGTTTTCTAGGAGTAGTGCGAGCTTTAGGCCGAAGGAATTCGGAATTCTTAGCTTGAAACAAAGTTGGTTTAATATGAAAAACAGTAGGCCTGAATACACCCTCAGAAGCCGGTGCCTACGCAGCGGCTCCGAACCCATCCAAGGTAGAGACATCCGAAGGTTCCATAGTCGAAGAAGCATCTCGCAGCATTCTGGACTCAGAATGGGTCTGAGTAGAGGCCTGCGAATCTGTAGTAGCGGGTATCAGGGGCTAAGAAAGTGTCTGAGTACCGGCGGATTGGCGACTAGCTCAACGGTAGCGTAGTCTGCAGTTTTGGACCTATGCGGTCTGTCTTTATCTTTACGTTTTTTCAGAAGATCGGTAGGCGGATGGCTTAACGAAGCCATTTCGGAGTACAGAGATAGAGAACAAAAGTATTTAGCTAGAAAAATAGCCTGGCGATGAATAGTCTGGGCGTTGAACAAGGCACAAAACCGACAGCGAGAGATGTTGTGGTCTAGGCCTAAACAGGTGACGCAATAAGAATGAAAATCTCTATGAGGTATTTGCTTTCCACAGGCAAGACAATTGTTAATTTTTTCGGACATCGGTTAGAACAAGAAAAAAGGATCCCCAACGGGGTACTTATCTTTTTGAAGAATTCAGGTCTGAAACTCGAAAACGAAAATTTCAGGAGTAAGCCCACCGGCACTTATGAACTGCTTCCTCTTTGGGCACTGCACGGCAAAAAAGACTGATGTAATGGCATCGGCTACATGTTTTATACCCCTGACAACCTGACGTCAAGGAAGAAGTGACAGCATCCAATGCAGAAATCCGAAGACTCTGGTATTCAGGCCGGCTGAGGGCTATCTGCAGGCAGATAACCCTAAGGCACTGTACGAGCACATCCACTCATGCATGAATCGTGCCATCCCAAATAGATCCAAGATGCTCTCCTCCAAAAAAAGAAAGCCAATCTGGTGGTCCCCTGCCATAAACAAACTTTACAACAAAAGGAAGAAACTGTTGCAGAAAAGAGGAAAATCCCAGGATGCAAAAAACTCCCTTACCAGCCTCAGTACGAAGCTGAGATCCCTCAAAGTCCTCCCAAAGCTAGTTACGAAAATAAAATTGCCAAATATTCCAAAGACAACCACAAGGCATTCTATAACTGTCAAGAATCTAAATGGCAATGCTCAGATCTGCTCTGAGCTACAACAGAATGGCATTATATATACTAAGCCCAAGGATATTGCCAATATCCTGGCAGATCGATTCAGTGCCAACCTCACCCTCCTCTCACTCCCTAAATGGCCCATTTCAATACTGAAAGATTGCCAAATTCCAGTAATAATGGCCACACAGGTAAAAAACGCATTCTCCAAAGCTAAGAATACAGCATCCATGGGACCAGATGACATCCCGGGCTGTGTACTACATGAACTACAAAATGAACTGGCACCTCACCTAAGTATCATGTTTAATCCTACCCTCACCTCAGGCTTTGTGCACACTGAGTGGCGCACAGCTACAGTTATCCCACTTCACAAAAGGGGATCCACCCTGGATCCCGGGAACTACCACCCCATCAGTCTGAAGAGCCTGATCTGCAAGGCCATGGAACTTATAAACAAAGACATTGGCAACTTTAAAACACTGGACCCCACCCAGTTTGTGTTCATGAAGGGCCAATCTTGTCTCCTGAACCTAACTGACTTCTTCGAATTAATCTCCAGAGTTGTGGACGAGGGTAAGGCAGTCCACATAGCCTATCTGGACCTCGCCAAGGCATTTGACACCATCCCTCACTCTGGAATCATAGATAAACTTACTAAGCTGGACATTAATCCCCACGTCACTCGATGGGTTGCCAACTGGCCTACTGACAGAACCCACAATGTAAAAGTAGCAGACTCCAAATCCAGCTCCAGACAAGTGGAGTACCTCACGGTTCAGTCCTGGGACCTCGTTTGGCATCTACTTTTCTGAAGTACAGGCCAACACTAAGGGACTCTGGCTAACAAAGTTCGCAGATGACTGCAAACTGGGAGCCATTATTGAATCCCCAAATGATGTGGATACTCTACAAAAGGGCCTTACAGAAACAGATGCTTGGTGCCACAGCCATGGGCTCAAGCTCAATACCAAGAAATGTATAGTTATCCCCTTTGGGAAAAAAACATGTACCCGTGAATTACCACATAGGTGGCAGTACACTAAACACCAAAAGTGTGGTGAGACACTTAGGGACACAGGTGGACAGTGGTCTCACCTTTGATAACCACATCGCCACAACAGTCAGGAAATCCTTCTATGTGGCACACCTCATCACTAAGGGCTTTTCATCCAGAAAAAAGGAGGTCATTGTCCCACTGTACTCATCCTTCATTACACCTATTATAGAATACAACGCCCCATTTGGTATGTACCTCTCAAGACATCTGCAACAACTGGAAAGGCCGCAGAAATACCTTACTAAAAGAATTACAGGCTTAAAGCAGATGCACTATGCTGACCGCCTTTAAAAATTCCAGCTATACTCTTGTCACATCGCCTACTCAGAGGCGATCTCTGCTCAACATACAAGGCCACGTCAAACCCAGAGCTGCTGGACATGCTACACTTAAAGAAATATCAATCCCTCAGAGCCACACTCTCCAGGGATCTAAACGTTGTCATCACAATAAACAAAACATGCTGGAGGGATAGGTTCCTGACACAGTGACTCCCCAGACTCTGGAATAGACTGCCCATACATGTCAAGCACAGCACCTCTTTGGCCCTCTTCAAAAGGAACCTTGATGACTGGATGGGAGAAAGGAAATTCACCCCGCTGATCACGTCAGTCGCCCTGCTAGACAGGGGTCCAGGGAAGTAAATAGTGTGGGAAGAAATAGCCAGGGAATTATTATGGCTAGGCTTGTATAGGCCCTAGGGCCGATAGCCTAGTACAAACCTATGAACCTATGACTGCAATAGTGAAACACGAAGAACATCGTGAAGTTGTTCTTATTTACAAAAGGGAAGAAATTTTGACCGCAACAAGATTTTTTACTACTGTTTGGCGTTTAATTTACAAATATTTACTATACTACTGCTTGGTATTTTAGTTTAGCTCGAATAGCTCAAGAGGCTATTCTTTCGTATTTATTCCCTTCCTTAAAGTGGCAAGGTTGGTGCTGACTACTCACTCTCATCCTTTTTGGCTAGCTTCAATCTTTGGATCGCAGGGTTTAATCCTTATGGTAACAGATGTGGGATCACAGGGCTTAATCATCATGCATAAAAGACGTAGCATCAAGAAAAGTAATTGGTTTGTCTATCATAAGCACACATCTCCTTGTAGAGGTTTTTAGCCTCAAAGAACTGGTGTGTGTACATTACAGTGCTAATTACTTAAGACAGCCTCGCATCACCTACATTATTACCTTCAGTAGTGCAAGACCAGTGTTACTGTTCACATGAAGAAACAGAGGTATAGAAGAAGTGGTCAGGCTAAACCAGTTCAGCTGTTAAGCAGAGCCACAGCAAGGTCCACTGGTGCCCTGGGCATTGTCCATACTTGGCTCCCCATCCCTAGAATGACAGCAGGAAAAAAGTCCTCAAAGTTAAAAGGTCAAAGACCACCAAAAAAGTTCTCAGAGTAGGAAAGTAGGCAAATAGTGCCTTGCGAAGTGTAGCAAACATCTACTAAGCTGAATCAAAACAGCTGTTAGCTCCTTGCTGCAGCTCTTAACAGACACTACCACATCATTTGAGCTGCTTAAATATTTATAACGGTTTTAGGGGCTGACTGGCCTCTCTTTTAAAGTGAATATCATACACCATAAAACTTAAGGCAGACACCCACCTTTGCACAACCCTTTGTTGGTGAGTAAACCCGAAGTGTTATGATTTGATGTTACACAGATCTTTCTTTGAAGATCTAGTGTTGTGGTGAGTACTTTTTCTAAATCACTTGAGACCTAATCAGGCCAGTGGTACTCACAGTTGCATGAGGTATTAGATAGGGAAACTGATATTTCAGATAGAGAGACAGAGAGAGAGATGATGCATGTAACACATACCAACTCTTCTTCCTCCATCCTTTTTCTTTCCTTTCCCTGCCTCCCCCAAGATGTTCTATTTGTACATGTTCTTTTCACTTCATCTCAGTTCTTCAGTATTTTTAATGCTGTACTGCCTTTTATCATAACTGCCATGACTCCTTTTGCCACTGTGGATAAATGGAGCAAGTATGAAGTCTGCCCATTGTGTACTGAAAGCTTATGGGGACACTGACTTCTCCAAAGGGTAAACTTTTAATTATGTATTTACTTACTGTTGAAAGTTCTGGTTCATCTTGAAGTAAAGGCACAGCACCCAGATCTAAGGAGATCATTGCCCCGCAATATTCAGCCTTCATTAGATCAATAATCAAGTTCAGTGCACTGTTCAGCACGTACCCAACCAAGCATTTACAACAGCTGCAGCAGCCACAACTGTTCCTTACTAAAATGCAAAGTGTAAAAATGTCCTATACAGAATCACCTTGAAGCCCCATCTCTGTACTCTCGTCTCCTACAGACACTACTGAAGTGCAAACTATGCCTAACCTAACAAGGCATTGAGGGACAGGTATGTTTCTCAGAGATTACCCCTTCTCTGGAACAGACTCCCCATTCATGTAAAACAGAGCTCTTCCCCAAGCCTATTCAAACAATTTGGATCAGTGGATGAGAAATCGCAAATTCATCCCTGGCTTGTCATCTGTGGCCCTTATAGACTAGGGCAGTTTGTAGATGCCCTAAGGCACAGAAATACACGTGCCAACATTCTAGCCCATGGGTATTGGTAACTGTAAAATACATGAACTGAACGGCTAAGCTTAAAAGGCCCTAGGGCCATTAGCCTATTAACCTCAATGATCCTATGATAACTTAAGAGTTGCTCTTTAATGCTGTTATGGCACCACAAATAAAATAGTTAAGTCCCTTCTCAAAGTGGGCTGCATATCTCAACTGTCCAGATTCTCAGAATGCCCAGATTTTTGCCTTATGTTTTTGGTCTGTTCCTGGTAAAATTTGTGGCTTTCTGGCAAATTATGGAGGAGTGAAGACATTAAATAATGACACACATTCGAGTCCAAGAAAATCCTTCAGAAAATGCACACCAAACACAAACCCTACCATTTTCCATGAACTTTCTAAGCTTACAAGAATAATTAAAATTTGTTTCTTATTTTGGGCCTTTGTCCCCCCCTACTAATTTTGGTTTTGTCCAGATTTCTTATGCTTAGAGTGTGAAAGGTATGGTGGGAAACACTACAATGATGAGAGCCAGGCACAAAGCAAAAATTATGCAAGTCTTGCAGTGTGAAACTTCTACTAACTGCAACTGTTGTAATCCTATTTACTGCAGCCAGAGATAATTTGTTAACTAGATACTATCTTTCAAGAGGTGAACAGGAAGCAGAACTCTGGCTGATGACATACTTGCAGTTGCACAGAAGGTAGTGGACACTGGGGAAGTTGATCCCTTCTCTTTAGTTTGTAAATCCATGGCTTGAAAAAAAATGAACAGGCTCTGTAGTATAGTAAAATGTCTTTCTATAGAGAAATCTGGGATCAGAAATAGCAGGAAAGATCTGGAGAAATGGATTACCCTTTATATCCTGCAATGATTTTGCACTTGCATACGTATACTGACACTGACTGAGGATCTGTAAATAGCAAATGCTGTAAAATTTTCCCCGGCACTATCTACTGGATATATGTTCTACACACACTACCTGCAGGCTTGACACTGCCTCAAATGATACAAGAGTAAAGAATCTAAAATGTAACGCACAGACACAGGAATTAGAAGTGAATACAAGGACAACAAAAACATATTTATCAGATGAGTATAAAACAAAATGCTGCAGAAATGCACGTAATACGGAGGCTGGTCAGTCTGGGAAGGACAAATCCCTGCTATACATACATCACTATTGCATGATTCAAATACATTACTACTTACATGGACTAAATGTCAGCATGTAGTCCCAATAGTAATAATAAAAAAGTAAAAAATAAAAAAGTGCATACAGCTCCTACCTTTAAGGTAGCTTTAAAAGAACTGCAAATGTATGTGAAAGTATAAGAGATCAAACACATTCACGTTTGGATGTGACCAGAAACTCAGAAAAGGGACTTGAATACTGATCACAGAGAACTTGCATCCAGTGACAGCCACCAACAAACAAACTAGTGTTGGCATTACTGAAATTTGTACCAAGGATCACTGTTCAAAGGCCCTCTGATTTAACATTCAAAAAGGCACTCTGGGTCTTCTGATCAAACTTTAAAAACATGTTAAAGATTTGCGCAAAAGGAGGGGAAAATCTGGGACCAATACTTACCTTACTCCTCCAATATGGAATGGTCACATATCTCAACAGGTTTTTCTCCATTTGAAATTCTGTATGGTTGGCAACCTAGAGAGCCACAAGATGTAATAAAAGAAATATGGGAAGATAACCCCACATAGAAACAAACTGTCACAGCTTATGTTTTTGAATGGTTTACTGCCAAGATGGCTAATATTCATACTTCCAAAAGACACTTGTAATAGTCTACAAAATACTACCAGTACTAAACACTCATGTAGGTAAGCAACTATAAATTTACACATCTGGTACAAATCAACCTCTGCATACCAATTTCTAATGCTGCTTTTAACTTTGAGGTACTGCTTTAGTTAAAAGTAGTTAAAATCTAAATAGCGCACATGTGCTTGCGAGGGTATATGTCTATCTGTGGACAAAAACTATTTTACAGTTGCATTATACTGATGGCTTAAATCATTAAACCTGATGGCTTACAATAACCATGCGGAAAACAAGACTCGCTCCTTATCTGAAGATGGCACACAATTTAAGAATTGTACTAATTTCTTACTTTCTCTGTTAACTTCACTTAAAAATTGATGGGATATCTTATAAACAAAACCTGCTGGATTTCTGGTGCGTTAGACTAACAGGAAAAAATGCAGTGAAATACTGGTCACCTGCAACTTGCAGAAAGGTATATTAACCACTTAAGCGCTGTTGGCAAACCATTACTTACTCCATGGTTTGTCTACTAAACAAAGGTATTTTGACCTTTGACACTGTAAAGTGCAATATCTTTGTTGTAAACCTCAACTGCCAGCTATCTGGATGATGGCCCAGCTGAAAGATATTTGTATTGGTACTGGATTCTGCATTCAAGCCAGAAACTTCATAAAGTAACAACCAAAACTGGTGTCTTACTGGAGGAGCCAGATTGTGGAGTACCTGTTTATTCCACAAGGCATCTTAAACCAAGGGTAGAGCTAATTTTGAACACATTATACATACGCCATAAAGAGTTAGAAAAACAACCCCTCACAGCAGCTTTCTGTAGTGTTCATCTTTGGAGTACCCCCCCCCCCAAAAAAAAAAAAATAGAGTACTAACAGATGCAATTCAAAACTTGTTAAAATATACCGACCACCTGTATTTCTTGTGTTACACCATGATCAGCACTACCCTTAACATCTAATGTGGGGGTCCATCGTAGATGCAGGTTGACAGTACTTTCATGTTTTTAGTACCCATTCTCAAATGGACTTGGCTTTTCAGGTCCTTGCACTGTCTTTATAATGTACTATAAACATTTTCTAATCTACAAGTAGCAGCAGAAGTAGGCAATACTAGTCGTATGTTCATCTAATATGCCTATTTTCAATGTACACACAGTTTACTGTCATCATAAATGTTAAGTTTGCCATATTAGCAGTCATTCTTTTTAGGTCAGATCCATGTTTCATATGCCTATCCAATCACTGAAAACTATGCAACCAAGGAAAATCCAACATGACAGCCTACAATCATGATAAAGCAATTGTTTAGACAAGTGTCTCAACTATTACACACTACAGAAAAAAGAAGTTATGTTCTTACCATAACGTTCCATCTGTGTTGTTGATCTTCATTCATACTTGACTGCTGGGCTCGGTTCTGACTTTCGGAACTGATTCAGCAGTTATATCAAGCTCGCGCCAGCCAAAAACTCTCAAGCTAAGGCTACCCATACTGCCTCTTTTCCCATGCGTCAGATCAAGTTTGCCTATCATGAAGAAAATATAAAAGCACTGTCTGAGCAACAACCGTATAACAACCCCAGGACTAGTTCCAAACCTTCAAGAGTCCGTAGGAGGGGGCAGGAGGGTGGGATGTCAAGAATAAATGAAGATCGACAACACAGATGAAATGTTACGGTAAGAGCATAACTTTTTTAAATGATGTTGTCAATCTTCATTCATTCTTGACTGCTGGGACAGAGTCCCCAGCTACTTTAAATCCTGGGTGGCCATAAGGAAGGTTATTCCTGAGCACCATAGAGCCACAGCCAAAGGATGCTCTTCCCATGGAGACCATATCTAATTTGTAATGAGTGATAAAGGTATGAGGAGTAGCCCAAGTAGCGGCTGCGCATAAGTCTT